>NC_074715.1:39957585-40257585 GCF_947242115.1 Biomphalaria glabrata
TTTTGCCTTGATGTAGCAGTAATTAAACTTGATTGTTAGTAGAGTTAGTAATTGATAACTCTTGGCATTTTGGAGCCATATTTTGATTTCATTTTTCTAAGTGTTCTTTTAAGGGTGGTTGGAGAGGGACTATTGTATGAACTATCATAACAATAGGATCTATTAGGGTCTATCCTATTTGTTCTCTAACCTCTATAAGGCCCAATGCGTTTGAGGCTCTCCTTGTTGGTACGGAGGTCATAGAATATAGTGGGAAAATATTTATTTAGCTGTTGAGTCTTGTTTGTACTTCTGTCAGTGTACTTAATCTGTATCTATATTGTTGTTTGTTTAAAAGTCCTGTATCCATATATCTGTATTTCTCCTGTCACATTTCTACTTTTTATTAATTTCTTTAAAAGCAGACTGTGTTGTTCTCTATATTGTTTCTGTGTTTGTCCTTTTACTTATACTGTACATATATTTTTCTTTCTTTTACTAATTTACATTTTTCTACTATTTTTCTTTGGCACAACAGCACACATGTATAACATATGTTGAAATTTATGACTATTGAATTTGAATAGTTTATAATTGAGCAACTGAGTAAATTTTGATCTAGATCTATACATTGGACAATTATCACTATATTCTTTTATTACATTGTAACCATTGATTGAATTTTTTATATTATTGTGTAATATACACATGTTAAATAATTGACACACACTGTATTGACAAGTATAACACAGTACATTTTTTCTTTTCTCACTTAACTAACTACACAAAGCATTAAACATGTCGTCCTATGACAAAATATTAGAGCTAGTGAAAATCATGGAACTAGAAGGGGATGAGAAAAAGGAATTTATCAAAAAAGAATTAGAAAAGGCTGAAAGGAAAGAAAGGGAAGAAAGGGAAGAAAAGAAACAAATTAGTGATAGGGCTGAAAAGGATAAAGATAGGGAAGAAAGAGCTGCTGAAAGAGCTCATCAGAAAACATTAAAAGAACTAGAAACTAGACAAAAAGAACTAGAACTAGAAGCTGCCAAAACAAATCCCAACATCAATACCCAACAGTCTACAACAAAGCCATTCATCTCTAAATTCCACAAATATAATGCAAAAGATGAAACACTTGAAAACTATTTAGTCCAATTTGAGCATATAGCCTCAACCTATAGTCTTAACAATGAGGACATGTCCAAACACCTACTAGCAAATTTGTCCGGAGAACCCCTCAACATCATTTCCACTTTAACTGTAGAACAAAAGAAAGACTATGCAGCAGTAAAGACTAGATTACTAGAACACTTTGGAAAAAACTCAGATTTCTATCGTAAGCTATTCAGGGACACTAAATTGAAAAAAGATGGGGACTTCAACAGAATAATATTCGACATGAGGACCAACATGATAAAATGGTTAGAGCTAGCAAAATGTGACATCAAAGACCCGACACAAATCCTAGACATGCTACTAATTGACAATGTCCTCAACAACGTGACAGACTTAGTTTTTACTTTCCTTAAAGAAAAGAAGATCAAGACAGAGACTGAACTGATAACGAATCTAAATCTATTTAAAGACAGTCACCCTGGACACACGATTGACAAAAGAGACCTACACCAACTAGTAGCCACAGCAACAACATTCAACAACAACAACAATGACAAATTCAAATGGTCCAACACCAAGACTTGTTTCAATTGTGGGAGAAAAGGTCATGTAAAAAACCAATGCAAAGCTCCTATAAACTACAATAACAATTACAGATACAGAAGCTACACTAGTTTCTACAACCCAAACAGCTACAAACAAAACAACAATAATTACAATAATAGACCACATAGACTACACCAGAGTGCAAGTCCCAATGAAAGAAGTTTTGCAAACAGTTACCAACACAATAGCTATAACAGAAACAACAGACAATCTAGGAGGGACACATACAACAATCAGTCTAATAACCATCTACACAGAAATAATAATAGTCATGACAATAGAGAAGAATTAACAGCCTACATGCATTACAATAAGCCAAAATTGAACCTATACCCCGCATACGTAAATGGAATTAAAGTAGAAGCCCTCAGAGATACAGGAAGCAGTGCCATATTAATACATTCAAAACTAGTAAAACCAGATCAAAAACTGCCAGAAAAGATTAAACTTACATATGCCAATCAAAAGAAATTTGATATTTGTGATACAGCCAGAATACACCTAGATACCCCATGGATAACTGGAGAAGTAGATGTTATTATTTTAGATACACCAGCACAAGATTTAATAATTGGCAATGTTAATGGTGTAAATGATTTAAGTAAAGAAGAAATTATGGAATGGGCAGCAGAAAAGGGTGAAATTTGTGAACTAGATACAAGTCCTACTACAAACCACTTAACCAATGATAACATTATTAGAGTAGAGAATTTATCAGGATACACTAGATGGCAAACAATTATGGGAGAATTCAGCAATGTAGCACATGTTAAATGGGTAGATATAAGAACTCAAGATAGATCAAATAAAATTGCATTTGTACACTTAAACACAATAGAAGATTGTTATAGAATTATTAAAGCATTCAATAATAAGTTATTTAGAGGAAGATATATTAATGTGAAATATGAAAATGTTTAACTTCACAATGTAACTAGAAACAACCATTCTCAATTAGGTCAACCTGACATTTTTTCTTGCCATGATTCGAATAAGTTATGACACTTTATTGTTACACTTTATTTTCTTTTGGGTCATGATGACATTTATGCTTATGATCAATAACAGATCATCTATTTTCTACTCATTGTATTTTATTGTCAACTTGTAATATGACAAATACCAGATGTGTTTATTTTGTGTGTATATATTGTATTTCATTACTGATTGTGCACAGCAATGTAAACAATGAGATGTAAACAACAGTGAACTACTTGAACTGAATTTGACCTGAATTTTTTTTTCATAACAACTCACAGATGTAAATATTGTCTAAAAATTTTTACACACCTGAATACTACAATGAATGTTTATAAACATGGAAATTTGTTTACTATTGTACTTCAATACTACACTCAGACTATTTATAGTAGTCTTATGCAAGGTCAACCTTGAACTGGATTGACATGTATCTAAAATTTTTTTTTTTTTCTTTTTCTTGATGATGGCAAAACTTAGAATAATATTTTGACACAGCACATCACAGTTGTAAATAAATATGAAATTTTTTTTTCTGTAATCATTTTGAGTAAATTTACTCAGTGTGTCAAATGATACACATTGATAATGTTGTGCACCTACAATTATAGTAAAACATTGGATGTGGAATAACTTGTATATTTTTTCTTTTTTATATTGAGTAGCATGTGATTGTTTGTACAAATTTTTTTTTCAGTACAAATGTATGCATAAAGTTTGTTAACACTTGATGGAGGTACTTTTCATTACAATTAGTGTGATATTTCAGTGATTTTGCTCTCAGTGAATTAAGTATATAAATGATTTTTTTTGGACTCAGTAATCTATATGATGTTATACATAATTACTAAGATTATATAAGATGATATGAGCAATTGAAGTGAACTTACAGCACTTGATAGAATAATGGACTAAGCTCATATAGATTTGTACAGTAATATTAATGTGGAATATATTTGTCAAAGATTTTTGGTCAAAAATCTTTTTGGAGTGTGGGGCGTATGTCACAGTCCAGTTTTAGAACCTCTGTGACATGAAGTGACACGCAGTCACCTATTGTAACATTCCGTGCGTGCAAGCACGAGGTTATGTGAATAAGTTAAAGGACTCTGAAATAAGGGTAAAAGTTAGTTAGTGAAGAACTCCAGCAGAGAGTGGATGTACGATTTTCTCTGTCTGTAATATGAATGAATATTAATGAATTTGATTTAATGTTAACTTGAGAGTTTTCTTTGGACTTGTATTTTGAACATTTCATTGATGTGACTACTTATTCCACATGGCATGAACAGCCAGTATTCATTAGTGTATATTTTGTGACGGCTGAAGTCGCCAGTATTTTCTGTAATTTATCTATATACATAATAAATTCCACGTCTGCTACCACTGTGTTCACCAGTAATTCTATATGTGTCATTGGAGACTTTAGTATATTAGTAATGTTGCGCACTTGCAAATCTAGTGCGTCTGATAAAGTACATCGCTAAGAGGTGTGTCATAGCCGTACCAGAAGAGGTACCTACATCACACGGACGTACCCACGCCGCTACACCTACACGAAAAACCAGGTAGCGACAGACAAGAGTAAAACTTTTTGTAAAATCAATAAATTTAGAAAGCCTTCATTATAGAAGACTCTAAAGTAAAGTAGTAATTATACATAAAACACTGAACCATAATCTTCAAATACAAAAACAAAACCTAACAAATTCTCAAAAAGACACAAAGATAAAGGTACATTCCTTGTACCATATGCTAGGACACATTTGTACAAATGCTCCTTCTTCTCTTAGGAAAACCAGTGACTTGGCAGAATTTAAGTCATTGATTAGCATGACTGGATTGACCTAGAAAGACACATAGCAAGTAATCATCTTCTTTGCTTCTTTTTTGTGGTAAAGTCTGTATTAAGATAAGATAAGAAAGTTAGCTATTAATTGATTCAATTCCATTTACGAAAATATCTTCTTTTTTTTTAAGTTTTTTTCACAGGGTGTACATGTATTTATTTCATAACCCGAGCATCATTATTGTTACCGGAAGTATATACCCCACTTTGACGTATGCATATCTTAATATGCCTGAAGAAAGGTCAACACTTTTCAAGCCTTTTTTATCAGAGAATGGTCTATATATATTTCTACGTCACAACAACCATACTACTCCACTGCTGGGAAGGGGGTGGTAAGTGTGGAGTGTCCCACTCTCCTCTGTCTACTCAAACATCACATCCATTGTCCTTTACAAAAGACTCAGCACGACATCAAAGCTATCCTTCACCCCCAACCTCCCAGCAAACAGCCCCCCTCAGACCCACGCCTCTTCCTTTCTCTCGACGTGCCCTATTCCCCGCTTATGATCCACGAAAAAACAAAAAAGCCATTCAATGGGGGATCCTGAGTGCCGCCTAAAGGATTTAGCAGATAGCATTGTCCGTGTTGGGTGGCGTTAGTGCTTCGTTCTGATAGCGCCCAGCGCGGTGGGAAGCTGGAACTCAACACCTAGCTTATAAATTCCAAACACACACACATTGCTATTGTTTGTAAGAAATACTCCTTATTTTTTTATAAGAATAACCTAACAAGACATCCCAGCAATAGTAAATATTTTTTATATATGATCGAAATATATCGCTATGGTTTTGGCCGACACATTTTCCCTATTCTTAAGGTTAATAAAAATCTAGACTTGAACCAACATTCAGCAATGAGTCATGTGACTATTTGTTTGCATACAAATAAGTCCTAATGGTGTAGTGATATCGGTCAAGTTTCCAACGTCCGTTCTCTACTTATTCTGGGCCAAAGAAAACTTCAGGTTGATAAAAAGATTACGCTGGATCAAAGAAACCAAATGACAACACACTTCATCACCATATAAAAGTAACATTAGAACGAATATATCTAATTAGTCAACGTGCGGCTTAGCGGTGTGTACCATCAGACAAATCCGGAATTAAGCGACCTCAGTCTATGCGACCACAGTGGGCCCCGCACCCTCACAGGACCTGCGCAAATTCTAAGTATATAAATTATTACATTAAACCATCTTATAACTTATGACAGATTTCCCGCGGCCCCCCTGACTTACCAGGAGCTCCTGGAAATCTACTGAAATTGCAAAATATACGAAAAAGTCATGGAAATCTCCGAAAATTATTAAAATCTTTTTGAAAACATACAAATCTGCTGAAATATATAGACAAAAATGATCATTTTGGGGTGTCATTCAATATGGAAAACTCCAATCGTAAGCAAAGTCTGAGTCAGCCCCGCTACTTAATGACTGGTGAATACAGAGTAGATTACTTGTTTTCTACCCCCCCCCCTCTCATTTCGTCGATAAAAACACGTGGGGTAGAAATAAATAAAAGAGTGATCTTTCCATGACTTCCTGGTCACAACGGTTAAGTCCAGCCCTTCTATTTTGTGACGGGCGAATGCAACTTGTTCCCCCACCCCCTTTTTTTTTTTCGTAAGTATGACTAGTATGACTTGTAGAAATAAAAGAGTGATCTTTCCTTTACGTGGTGACCAAACTCTTGAAGAGAATTATATATAGATAGATGATGATCTAATGACGACATTTTACACTACCATCTACGCCAGACCCAACATTTCTAATGATGACATTTTACATCGACTTATCTAAGTGACATCAGACCAGATCTATCTACTGATGACACACTACATTGACCTTAAGGTGCATTGGACGGAGACTCAAGGATTCAGTTATTTTATTCAAAGCCAATCTTAAACATTTTCAACCCGTTCATTGAATTGAAACCATCAGTGGGTGGAAATGACGGTTGCACAGCCTGTTGATACAGTATATTTACTGCATTCCGTAAGGCCCAGGATATCTAGTGCATTCTGAAGTATTCGTTGTTTGTACTTCGCAGATCTCAAACTGGTGATGTAATCAATATCATAACTGCAAAGCATTATGTAACATTTTGTAGAGTTAGTACATTTAGGTATATACTGCTGCGAAGTCTCTACATTTAAAACGACGTCAATTCAAGTTTAAGGTACCATATTTACATATATATTCCGGAAGTGTGCGGTTGCTAGGCATAAAGCGTATAGGAATTTGAAAATGAAAAGACGATATGAAATTAAAGTTAGCTCAAATACTCAATAGTTTCATTAAATAGAGTTTATAACATTGAACTATTGTGTTGGAAGAAGCTACACTGCTGACGTATAGTAATGTAAGTTTCTTAATGGCATTTATATGGGCAGTGTTGTTTAGTAGGTAAATGTCTTTAGAGTGATACCAGGCCTATTGGTAGTAGAATGTCTTTAGAGTGATACCAGGCCTATTGGTAGTAGAGTGTCTTTAGAGTGATACCAGGCCTATTGGTAGTAGAATGTCTTTAGAGGGATACCAGATCTATTGGTAGTAGAATGTCTTAAGAGTGATACCAGGCCTATTGGTAGTAGAATGTCTTTAGAGTGATACCAGGCCTATTGGTAGTAGAATGTCTTTAGAGTGATACCAGGCCTATTGGTAGTAGAGTGTCTTTAGAGTGATACCAGGCCTATTGGTAGTAGAATGTCTTTAGAGTGATACCAGGCCTATTGGTAGTAGAATGTCTTTAGAGTGATACCAGGCCTATTGGTAGTAGAATGTCTTTAGAGGGATACCAGGCCTATTGGTAGTAGAATGTCTTTAGAGTGATACCAGGCCTATTGGTAGTAGAATGTCTTTAGAGTGATACCAGGCCTATTGGTAGTAGAATGTCTTTAGAGGGATACCAGGCCTATTGGTAGTAGAATGTCTTTAGAGGGATACCAGGCCTTTTGGTAGTAGAATGTCTTTAGAGGGATACCAGGCCTATTGGTAGTAGAATGTCTTTAGAGGGATACCAGGCCTATTGGTAGTAGAATGTCTTTAGAGTGATACCAGACCTATTGGTAGTAGAATGTCTTTAGAGGGATACCAGGCCTATTGGTAGTAGAATGTCTTTAGAGTGATACCAGGCCTATTGGTAGTAGAATGTCTTTAGAGGGATACCAGGCCTATTGGTAGTAGAATGTCTTTAGAGGGATACCAGGCCTATTGGTAGTAGAATGTCTTTAGAGTGATACCAGGCCTATTGGTAGTAGAATGTCTTTAGAGGGATACCAGGCCTATTGGTAGTAGAATGTCTTTAGAGGGATACCAGGCCTATTGGTAGTAGAATGTCTTTAGAGGCTCATGAAGTTCAGAACGTTGATATATGCTGATGTTTGGTAAGTTGTTGTTTTGTGAGTTGATATTTTTTATAAGATGATGCTGACATGTTGTCTAGTAAGTAGATGTTGTCTTGTAAGATGATGTTGACTTGTAAATAGATTTGTTTTGTTAGTTGATGTTGTGTTTAATAACTCGGCGTTTAGTACAGCTGTAATCAATCTCGTGGGGCTCCGCAAGACGATCACTCTCATAAGTGTTAATAGTTTTGGTTAAACTCCTGAATTCTTTTTGAGCACAATGACTTGAAATCACCCCTACATGAAATAACCGTCAATTTCATCCTAATCTACATGAAATGTTCGTGAATTTTACCCTAATCTACATGAAATGTCTGCGAATTTCATACTAATGTACATCAAATATTCACGAATTTCATCCTATTCGTCATGAATGTCGGTAGTGAGTCTAATCGACATAAAATGTTAGTGAACTTCACCTTAATATACATGAAATATCAGGAAATTTCATCCTAATCTACATGAAATGTTCATGGATTTTACTGCAAGCTTTACATTTACTTGAAAACGTACACTCATGAAAATTGGAAACATTTCACGGGACACACTCCACAGACATTTCAACTCGATATAAGAACACAGACACCGCAATGTCGGGATAAGCATCAACGTGAATTGGAGCTGAAGGAAGTGGACAGCAAGAGGGAGAGAGCTCCACCGAGGATACTGCAACATTTGGCGCTGACCATAGACGATTGATGTTGACATACTAAAGGCTCAACTAGCAAAATATTTTTGTTTAAATACTTCAAAAAGAAAACAAAGCTCATATAAGGGAAACAACTGCAAATTACCGCCATCTCTCTCTCTTTTCTCAATACTGCAAGATTTATCTCTCTTTCTATATAAAATTTTAAAAATAACGACTGGTTAACTTTGTGACTGATTCAAGTATTGTAAACGTCATACGACAATGACTAATTGTGCAAAGTTTCAACTTGATCCAAGACTGGGAAGTGGTAGAAATGGCGTGTACCACACACACACAAAGTATGTTAATAGAAGATAAGGAAAAAAAGTATGCTTCTAAATACCCTTAGATGGTTATAATATTTAAATTCACTGAAGTTCATATCTTACAGTTTCCTGGAACTTAATCAAAGTTATTGTACTCGTCAAAGTTATAGTACCATCCATGAGTCTAAGTTTCGTGTAATAAGCCCAGACTTAAAATAAATATTTTTGCTTCAAAATGTTTGAGCCAGGTTGCAAGAAATAAATAAAAGTATCCCCATGACAGCAGAATGTTGACGAGGCATCGCTCCCTGAAAGTAAGGACCCCATTCTGCTGCTATCAGAAATTCCATTGTATTCTCTATTTCTTTTTAAGCTGTAGTAGTACAGCGGTCGCTTTTCAAAATAGTTTTTTTTTTATTCCTTACTACATATTAACAGTCTTGGCAATCTTTGAAAAGGTGCAGGACAAGACACAATTGCAAGCCATAGGAAAGAGGGCGGGCCAACACCTGTTGAATTGACATTTAGAGAAGAAAAGAGGGAAAAAATGTCTGCCCCGACAAATATGTCAGGAATGACTGCATATTGCAATAGGCTATTGAGAGGGGCAAACATTTTGTATTAGCGGGAGAGGGGGGGGGAAGGAGGGTGTATCGCGGTTCTGCACTTCGACGTAACAGTGACGCTATTTATCCATACCCGTGACTTGACAAAGTTCTGGGGATGAATAGTAGAGACGGTCTAATACATAAGTATGATAGGGAGAGAGAGAGGGAGAGAAATGCCGTCACTCCGTGCTCTGGGTTGGACACGACTGACTTAGTTGACTTAAAAAACAACAACATAGATTTTGAAGTGGGTCACATCGGAATATCAAGTATTGGGAGGGGGGTAAGGAAAGGGAGGGGGGGGTAAAGTCGTAGAGGAGAGACTACTGGGGGGGAGAGAAGGGGGAAATGTGGCTGTGCGGCGGTCGCCTCTCGATGAAGACGTTTTGAAAGAGAAGGATTACCAGATGTAATTGTGGCATGCGATGAGAGGAATGCGTGAAGTTCTTCCAGTGTGTGGCTGCTTGCGTAGTGCATGCTGACGAGTTATTGAAGAACCATGTTGTTGTTGTTGTTTTATTTATATGCATGCATGTGGGTGTTTCTATGTGTAGTAGCACAGGATTCTATTTTTAAACATTTTCGTCCGACCCTTTTTATTACTACACATTTCGAGATATCAAACGACCAACTTGTTGTAGCTGGCCACTGTTACCATTACTGTTGTAATACGCAGTTTCTTATTATTATGATTATTCAATTTTGTTGACCTACTTCAAAATGTTTTCTATCCTAAAAGTGTTGTTGTGGTGTGCCACTTATTTCCCTTGATTTCCTACTAGTGCAATGACGATTTATGTACACTCAGATAACTAAGAGAACCAGACACAATCGTACAGAACAGAATAAGACAAAACATGCTCTGGAAGCTAAAAAATGAAACTAGCAAGATCTGCATTTGTGAGGTGTCGCCAAGAATGTTGACTGCATTCTTTATCAAGAGGCCCGAACAAGACACTGGCCCCAAAACACTTATAGAAAGAAAAACTATATGGAGAGCTGCTTGATTCTGAAACCACTGCGCAGTTCATCTCATATATTGGTCTAGTTATCTGAACGTTCCAACAGTTCCTCTCATATATTGGTCTAGTTATCTGAACTTTCCAACAGTTCCTCTCAGATATTGGTCTAGTTATCTGAACTTTCCAACAGTTCCTCTCAGATATTGGTCTAGTCATCTGAACGCTCCAACATAATTATAATGAGAACGAGGAAGAAAAATAAGACTATCATATGAAGTCCCTTCATGTCTCTCACCTGGAATAATTTAAAAGATATGTGGCTACAATTCTGTTAAACACATGTATTATTCTGTTAAACACGTGTATAATTCTGTTAAACACATGAATAGTTCTGTTAAACACATGTACAATTCTGTTAAACACATGAATAATTCTGTTAAACACGTGTATAATTCTGTTAAACACATGTACAATTCTGTTAAACACATGTACAATTCTGTTAAACACATGTATAATTCTGTTAAACACGTCAAGAAATAGTTTTGAAATAGATATCTTACAAAGAAGGCAAAGTGTAAGAAATACAGGACGGCGAATTGACAGGGGCGATGAAGCTACGACTGTCAGGCAGCTAACTAAACAAATACTTACTAACTGTTTAATAAATTAAATAGTCAATTAGTTGTTTAGTTAGTATGTTGAATGAGTAATTAATTAGTCAGTTCATTATTTACTTTGTAATATAAATAATTAATTAGTAAGTTGATAAGTTAAAAAATAATTAGTAGTTGGTAAGATATAATTGATTAGTTAGTTGATTGGTTGGTTAGTTTAAATACGTAATTAATTAGTTAGTGAAAATTTAATTTAATTAATTTAATTAATCAACAAATTTAGCAACTATTATCGAATTAATCAACTAACTAATGAACTAACTATCTATCTCATTTTTGTGTACCGAAATAAGATAAGATAATTTGTATTGATCCAATCAAATGGAAATTCAGTTTTACTACAATTGACAACCTCAGCGTAACTACTGTACAATAACAATATAGATGCAATTACGAACATCATTCACACATGAAAACACTTACACACTCATAGCCAGCTCTTTATAAATTAGACTTCTATGAACTTCTCGATGACGACAGATGATCTTGTAACACTCTGAACGAAAGTGGGATGAAAGAATTTTAAAATCTTTCTGTTTTAGTTCTAATGGAAAGGAGACGACCACTTCGTTCAGATCTTATGTAACAGTGGTTTAATGGCTGCAGGTTATCTTTGAGAATCGTGAGTATTTTGGAAAGGCATCTTTCATGTAAAAAGCTCTTCAAGAGATGGTAGCTGTTTCGAGTGATATACGATGCTTTTTTTAAATTAGTCTATTTAGTCTAAGTCTTTGAGGCAGTGAAGTATTACCATAACAGCAGGTGATGGCAAAGTTAATTAGACTGCTGATGGTTGCTGTATAAAAAACTTTAATTCTTGTTATATCGATGTTAAATTTCCTTAGCTTTCTAAGAGAAACAAGACGTCATAAAGGGCAAGTCATAATAAGATTTTGCTAAAAATGTAAACACTTTTAGACAATTATATATTACTTTATAAAATAAAGTGGACAAAAAAACAACAACAACGAGATCCTTGAAACCAGAATCTGGTTTTGTACGAAAAAAAAAAAGAAAAAAAGGGCCCCTTTAATTTGAACTGTGGAAAATGTAACTGTTTGAATGGGAGGGGGGGGGGGGGGGCAGGTCTCTGTAGACAGACGGTGGGGTGAAGACGGTGAAAGAAAAGGGAGTGAACTCAAAGATAAAAAGTTGTTACTGAAGCCACCGATCACAAAGCCAGGGCGCGAACTTTCCCTTTCCTACGTGACCCACAGTTCTTTGAGGCCACGCTTTCTGACAATATGGCAGGGCGGGTGAACCCCCACGAACGTGACGCCCCCACAGGGTGAACACAAGTGAACATCGTAAGGAACAGGGGAGCTAGTGACTCTCCCCCCCCCCCGGCCAACGGTGTCACCTGGGTATTGTGTATCTTCGACCTGAAGGATTCCTTGGTCAGTTTGTACAGCCTTTCCTGCCTGATGTGGCCGATCCCGGAACACAAAGGGGAGATGGGATTGAATAGAAGGAAACGATACGGTTTCATTTGATGAGACTTCCGTTTGCAGTTGGACGAGAAGGCAGCCGTTAATGTCTATATCTTTTTTTCTGTTCTTCTGTCTTTTTGTCTGTCTGTCTCATTCACGCGCACACTCACTCACCCCAAATGTCAGCAACACACTTTATTTTCATGCACTCTCTTTAAATCGATACTTCTTCTATGTTCTAATGAGTTAAAGGATGACAAGGACACGTTTTCTCACCTAATGATTTAGTTAACAACATTGTCAGATAAAATTTTTGCTTATTTCAAGAGAGGATTTAGAGAACATTAATTACAGAGTAAATTAAATAGGCAATTAAATGCCCAAGACATAGGGACGGACTAATTTCAACATGAATTAGGCATTTTTCTTATGGGATTTAACAGCAAACCTTCTCAAAGAGAGAGAGAGAAAGAGAGAGAGAGAGAGAGAGAAGCAAGGGAATTAAAATATATTCAATGGAAATCTGAAAGTATCAACGAGATATGAAACAAAGAAAGTAATGGGGAAAGACAACAAGGGTGGGGAGGGGTAAATATAAGGAAGACAGAGAAGTGACATCGAGAAGAGAAAGGCAAAATAAAAGACAAAAGAGAGAGAGATGGAATGTGTGTGTGGAATGAAATAGAAAGAGAGAGGGAGAATTAGAGAGAACATTGAGAGATCAAATTGAGAAAGACTTGAGAGAATATGGAGCCTGTATACAAAATGAATTCATATAATTAATATCAAGTATTTTTCAAATATATTTTCTTTATCATTGCCGAGATAAAAAAAATATATATTAAGAGCGGGGGCGGCTGCGTTGAAGAAATACAAGAGATCCAATGCATTCATCTTCACATGTATCAATCTTCACATGTATCAATCTTCACATGTATCAATCTTCACATGTATCAATCTTCACATGTATCAATCTTCACATGTTACTACAAGAAAAAAAAAAGTTCACGAGCATCTCCCAATCTTATTCAAAGAAAACCAATGAATCAAATGGAGGCCCCGTTCATCAATTTTAATTAAAGCTAATCACGTTGGCTTCAGTGTCATTGTCCTACAAGATTCTCTTATTATGAAACAGACAAACCCTAAGAAGGCGTGTGACCATCTATAAAAAAAAACAACTAATTCTAGTCATAAAGTAGTACGTGAAATATTCAATCTAAAATACTTACACATTTGAGAATATGTTGAATGGATGCTAGATACTAACGTAATAAAAACAAGGTTACAAAGACAGTTTGTGTGGAAACACAAACTCAAAATCGGCCCCCGAAGTGGTCCACCCAGGCAGGTAAAAAGGCAGGTTTTCAATATTTTCAGAAAGAATATCAGAATGAAATTCTATCAAACGAAAATGACAGAGAAAAATGGAGAAAGAAGATTGACAGATCTTGTGTGGTGCCCCAGCGGTCCAGCAGACCTAAGGGTAGGTGAAAGTGAATGTGAAACTGATGTCATATAATGATTATCTAATTGATCTAAATGTATTTAATGATTATCTAATTGCTCTTATTGTTTTGCAAAGGGTCAATCTCTTATTCAAAGTCTCAAAAGAAAAAAAAAAGAAAAAAAAATCCTTTAGTTAAGTGTCCTACGGATGTGGAACCGTGTTGCTGCTCACGCTATAATATGAAAAACTACTTATTAATTGTTGTTTTCAATTATGTTCCGCTTACTAAATAGATTTTTTCTCTTTAAAAAAAAAGTAAACATTTTTTTTTTAATGTAATAGTTAGTATGACAGAACCTACCAAACTTAACAATACATTTGTACAAAATAGGCTGAATGGTATTCTCCCTTACTAAATAGCCTTCTGTGTTGGTTACTATTAATAGTGAATAGTTGTAAAAATGGTGTATTTTTATGAAAAAACTGCTTAAATAGTTAATTTTAAAAAATTAATTTTTTCCTTATAGAAAAAAAAGTAGCCGTTGCATCAGAACTTCGAATAGACTGAAATATCATGATGTCGGATTTTCAGTACGAGATCTAAACGGGACGGACGGATGGACAGACAAACTACACAAAACTAATAGCGTCTTTTCCCCTTTCGAAAACCGCTAAAAATCCCCCCCCCCCCAAAAAAAAAAAAATGCTCTATAATTAATGTCTAACAATTCTTCGACTTTTTAATTCAACATGGAAATATAGAAATAACATGATATGGGAAAAGGAAATCTGAATTTGCTTTTATAAAATATTTTTGTTTATCCTTATCGTAATAGAACTTTGTAATTTGTAAGATTAAAGTAAGAGGAAATTCTAACACACTATCAGGTTATTTAAAAACATGAATTAACATTAAAATTGGATTGAAAGAAATCTAAATGAATCGACTAGGAAAAATTGACCTTAGTGTCATTTATAGTGCGTAGCCTGATTTCTAAAAGTGCCAAGTTTTTCCAACCAAGTAAATGTCAAGGAAATACTGGATTAAATTTCTTTTTTTTTAAATTGCCCTACAGTGAGAGAATAGTGAATCGGCTTCTTAGTTCTTCTATAAATATTTCATAACCTCTTTCTTGTAAAAAAAAATAATTACTTTTCAAAATTAGTCAGTCGACTGTATAAAAAATGTACTGGGACGAAACTGGGAATAAAAAATCCTTTGGGGGAAAATTAACCGCGTCCGTCTCGATCGTAAATGGTGCTTTGTAGTTCTAGGCACAAGATAAAGTAATAACAGGTTTACATGTTCATATTTTGTCGATCATCTCAAGTGGGAGAATGAGTGGTGAGTCAGTCAGTCAGTCAGGGCCCTTGTAAATGTATAATAGATATTAGTTTCTCAGAAAAAAATATTTCTATTCACCAGTACTCTAAATAATTTACCTGTGCTTTAAAGTGTGTAGTTTATTTAATTTCGACTGTGTGTACGTTGTGTGTAACTTTATTGTGCTAGGTGCATTGTTGATATAAATGATGTTTCATATTGTGTTGTATGAAAAGTACAAGAAAAGAATTTGCTATCAATGCAAATACAACTACTAAGAGGAACCAGTCGACTAGATATGATTTAGAAGCTCATAAAACATTTTGTTTTTTTGAAGACCGTTAAAACTCAAGTTAATTTGTCATTTTAAAAAGGTTTCAGTGCAATTCCTTTTTTGTCTGAAATATTTACACAGATTGCCCTTCAAAAAAAAAAAAAGCTTGTACCAAAATACAATGACCTTACTCGTCTTGAAATGAAACTTCTATGGGTTAGGGTAGAAAATAAAATGAGTTGTTTTTTTCTTGCTGTTTGTAAAGTAAAGTTTCCCTTTCAGACCTTGTGGTCTATAGGGCAGATGATATAAAGGTCATCTGTTTTTGTGGCCTACGGTTAACAAGGGTGTCATGTGGAGAGCACAACGACCTTTACTTTTCCCAACTAATATCAGGTACCCATTAGAACCGGGTGGACTCAGAGGCGTCCAAATATACCGAAATTAAAAATCCGAGTCTTTGCCAGGATTCGAACCCGGAATCCCCAGTTCGGAAGCCAAGCGTTTTACCGCTCAACCACCTCATCTCATAAATTCTTGCTGTTAGCTGGACCTACATGACTTTCACAAAAATAATAACGTTCCACAGAGAAAAGCTTGTTTTGACCACTAAATACTTTTGGAAGAAAATGTCCGGCATGGAGTTCCATACGTCTTTTTTTTTTGGTTACTTCGTCTCAGAAATATATGATAAGCCAAATCTGTCATTTTACCATTTTACTCACGTTTTGCACTTTGTCTTATTTTTTATTTTCTGTCCTTCTTTTTCTCTTTTTAATCCTTTCACATGGGTTTGATGGTGTCTGATCAGTTAACGCAAAGGCCGGAAGCCGAGCCCACGAGGGGTTCCTCCTTGTCTCTATAATGTACAGCCACTGCCCTTGGGAGGGTCCTCGCCACCCGCAGCTGTAAGAGCATGATGGATGGGACGAGTTACTGAGCCTTTCATCAGTCCTCTCCACGTGCAATGTTTGTTGGCTAGAACGTACAGTGGGAGACCATATTCTATCCCAGTTAGCCAATCCGTCTTCCCTAATGAGCTGTTCTACAGATTGCCACCATGAGACCTGGAATATATCCCTGTAGTCTGGTCTGTCAAGATTCTCCGTTTTCGTAGCTGGTGAGAATGGGATACAGCATCTATAGTTTTTACCATTCATTTACTGCATCTCTGCTGGGGATGTGGACAGCACAGCTTAAGCTGTCAACGTGTATTATTGCATGTGTATAGTGCCGCCTATACCCTTAAGATGTTGTTACAACAGATATAGTAGCTGGAATGAAAAAAACAAAAACTTAAATAATGTACTGGCTTAATGAATGGGGCGCTGGTCCTTATTAGCTTCTTAGTGGTTGAAAATGTAAATTTCCAATAGAAACTTTAAATATTCTAGCACACCAATCATTATCCTCATAGCTCAATCTTGTCAACGCTGGAATGGCTAATTGAACTGACCAACTGTCAAAGCAGTAACAATGAAGATCTTCGCCTCAGTGGTACTCAACTGTCTGGTTGTGTTGATCTCACTTCGTCTGTTACACTCAGCTGGTTTTTTTTTTTTACAAATGTTATTTTACAACTTTTACAAAGTACAAAGTAAATCCTAACAAAGTGTAGCTTCTTTTTTATTTTTGTTTCATTTTCTTCTTCTTTCTCTCTCTCTCTCTCTCTCTTTCTGTCTCTTTTCCTCTTCCTGTTGGTGTCGTCTGCTAAGCACTGGAACAGGCAGTACGTCACGACTGGGCGAAACCTAAGATGTCTAGCCTCCAATTCATTGTATACCTCTAACACTCTCAACTCTGTCCCACGTCTATTCCCCTCTCACCACATCTTAGCGACGCCCCTCCCTCCACTACGGCGCCCACCTACTAATGAAGGATGAGGAAGGCCGCCACATCCGCTACTTGAATGTCAAGAACCCATTAGGACCTTTTGTAAATGTCATGGACGGAGATGGATCAACTGCGGCTTCCCACACACTCCTCTCTTGGATGTTTCTTGTTTCGTTCCTTTGTCATTTGATTTTATTTTTTTTTTCAAAATGAGGACTTCTGCCTTAACATCGTCCGGGTACATTCTTGTATTGTATCCATTGTTTTGGAAATTTGCATTCTCCTCGTGTGGTCTTTAGTTTGTATAAATATATCCATTTTCATTGTGCTTGGCTTATTTCAGCCGGTACTGAAGTCATCAAACAACGTCATGTTCCTTGTGTCGTATGGTGTAGTTATTGAAATTCTTCGGCTTAGCTTATCTTTCTCATAGTATGGTTCTATTAGTAATTTGTGCAACATGCCATTCTTTTGATGCTATAATTGGTGTACTTTTGTTTCTTGTTAAAGTTCTTTGAAGGAGTCATTTAGTTCTCAATTACCCTGAGGCTAACTTTTTTTGTTATGTTTTTCTCAAAGGATGTGGCTAGAGGCTCAAACCACTTTGCAACCTATCAAGAGGGCTCCAGTTCGACACCCGACTCGAGCAGAATTATGTTTACTGAGCGCCTATGGCGTATTGGCTGAACAAGACAACCTTCTCCCAGATATCCCCTCCCTCCATGGGTCCACAAAAGAGATTGAGCCATAGCGCTATGAGCTTGCTATAAGCAGGAGAGTTGTGCTATACAAAAGTAATAAAAGAGGAGAGTGAGGTGGTTGACTGGTAAAAACGTTAATTCCCTAAACAAGTGTCAAGAGTTCAAATCTCAGTGATGGCTGAGATTTTTTATCTGCGGGATTCTTAGTGTACCTGACATCTACTGGGTACCTGACATTACTTGGAGAAAGAAAAAGCAGTTGGCATTGTGTTGGTTACATGGCGCCTTGGTTTACCGAATCCCACAGAAACATGTGAGCTTTACAATATCTGCCCTGTAAGATCTGAAATGACAGCTTTTCTATTTCAATGGGGTCCTTCAATTAAGTTGTTTGTATTTTACTTTGGCTGTCTATGTTTCTATTCATTTGTCTGAGGACTCCAAACCGAACACGATTTGAAGCAAATCCCAAACTGAAGCTGTTTATTGCTCCGGTCAGTCTCATTATTTGTTTAAATTTAAAGTTGTCAGTTATTTTTTGTTTTAATCATTATACATTCGCTGCTACCTAAATGATATGAGCTTTCAATACCGCTGCCTCTGCTAGCTAAGGAAATGAGCACACAGAGCTTATCAATATGTCCTCATTCTGAATACCGCTGTCTCTGCTAGCTAAGGAAATGAGCACACACACACACACAGCTTATCAATATGTCCTCATTCTGAATATCGGATACACCATTAACAATTTTTAGATTTCTCGACATATATGAAAATGTCCCCAACTATAAGAGTAAAACAGACTATCTCACACGTCGCCTATACTGTTGATTCCTTAATGTTTACTAGTGGTGCCCCATTATGTTTGTGACCCCCCCCCTCCCCCCACTTGCCGGTTCTTTGCTTCAGTTTATACTCCTTAAAATGAGCACTTCTCAGTTGTAAACATCAAATCTCATGAAAAGCCACAGAACATTCTAGTGATTAACTAAAATGTTTAAAAGTTCTTTAAAAGAATGTTTTCACATTTATAAACGGAATTGTAATTATATATATATATATATATATATATATATATATATATATATATATATATATATATATATATATATATATAATTATATTATATATATAATTAGAGAATTAAAAGACTGCTTTTGGCCTATGTTCGTCCCCCATACGGTGTACGTGCCATGCCCAGCGTAATTGTCGGACCATAAGAAAAGCATCTATATTGTCCATACCGCGTTCGCAAGGACATCGTTGTTTGTAGTGCGGTCTTGCCCACCGTATGTCCATGATGGAGCGGAAGCATCTTTGGGGAACGCATTTAAATGTCTTAGATACTATGCTTTTGGTGAGCTAAAAGGTGGTCGATGTAACAGAGGTGCCCCACGAAAACGCTTTAAAGATCAGCTTAGGCGCCAACTTGCCTTAGCTGACATAGAAGAGAGCACCTGGTTGCATGCGGCTTCAGAACGAAACAGCTGGAGGTTACATACTATGGCAGTGGGATACACATTTGAGACCAAAAGGAAATCGACCACCGGTGGACAATGGTTATTCTTGCCCTGGATGTGGCAAGATATGTAGGTCACAGCTGGGGCTGCCTGACACGGGAAATACTGCATATCTTCGGACTCGAAGACAAGCCTTATTATTATTAGAGAATTAAAACAAACGCTTGATTTTGGAAAGGGGGGGGGGAGTTTCTAAACGCCCACTTGCGTAGCCCAGGCAGTAAGAAACTTGTCTCGTTTCATCGATGACACGAAGATATGCACAGATAGACGAGGATATAGTTTATGATCCGCCTGTCTACGGCGACAACAGCTTGTAATAATGAATGTATTTAGTGCAATAGCCGTAGATTTAGCCGGTACAATAGCCTGTGTTCAACTAAAGAGTAATACATGAGTGGCTTTGAATGAACCGGCCGTTTATACAAATTAGAAGGCAGAAAAAAAAATCAACTGAATTCCTTGTCTTTTCCCCCGTTAGTTTTGTTGCCTAGTCCTTAGTTTTGAAAGCAGGGCTGAACTATTGAGTGCGTTGCTTTCTACTTGAATGTTTGGTATGCCAGGAATGAGGGGCAACAGATCAACACAAATAGCTCAACACGCATGTTGGCCATAGCTTGTAAGTTCTTGTATTATAATAAGACTGTCTTTATTGTCTTACACTATGTGCGTTAGAGATTACAAAACATTGTAACGATAGTAAATAAAAAAACTTCGGCTACACAACTAATAAGGAACACACATATAAAAACGCATCCAACAACAGCATTAGAATAAGACTTAGAAAAATAAAATACTCAGTAAGACACAAGTATAGAGGCACATGTCTTATTCCATACGCTAGAACAAATTCATACAAGTGCTCCTTCTTCCTAGTGCCTTTAGAGAAAGAATGGGTTGCCTGAATCAGCCAGGAAAACCAAAAGATTTGGCAAAGTTGATTAATATTGATTAACATGCATGACTAGATTGACACATGAAATGAGTAAAACGTAATTATTAACGTCTGTAATATATAAGATAAGATAAGATGCATAGCCTCATTTTCAAAATACAGCAAGTTTAAAATTGTTGTTAGGCCAGAAAATGTTCCAATAACTCTAATATTGAAGCATAGTTGTACATTTATGAAACACACAGTGACCAGTTGAATTGTTCCTATGCCATTACGATAGTTTGAAGTCAAATATGTCAGTGTGCGAAAATAAATCAAATGATTGAAAAGTATTAACTGAATCTATACAGAACTTCATGTGATTAAGGTTTGATAGTTTGGATGTTGTAGATTATAATAATAATTTATTTGAGATGGTTAGTTACTTGAATAGATAGATAGATATATAGCCTAGATAGATAGAAAGATAGATAGATAGATAGATAGATAGATAGATAGATAGATAGATAGATAGATAGATAGATAGCCTAGATAGCCTAGATAGATAGATAGATAGATATATAGCCTAGATAGATAGATAGATAGATAGATAGATAGATAGATAGATAGATAGATAGATAGATAGATAGATAGATAGCCTAGATAGATAGATATATAGCCTAGATAGATAGATAGATAGATAGATAGATAGATAGCCTAGATAGATAGATAGATAGATAGATAGATAGATAGATAGATAGATAGATAGATAGATAGATAGATAGATAGATAGATAGATAGATAGATAGATAGATAGCCTAGATAGATAGATAGATAGATATATAGCCTAGATAGATAGATAGATAGATAGATAGATAGATAGATAGATAGATAGCCTAGATAGATAGATAGATAGATAGATAGATAGATAGATAGATGGGGTATATTTATGGGAAAATAATTTTTAAAACTCTTTCTTTGAGATACGTACGTAAATTTTTTTGTATTTGCCAAATAAGTTAAATTTTTTAAATACTTAAAAGGTGTTATACCAGGTAGAAGAATATTTTATCTATAGGTCAAATAACTTCCTTGGCACTGGCGTGGCATGAAAACAGATGCGGTCTGCTTCGAGGGCTGGGGGGAGAGGGAGGTTGACCAACGATGTGCCTTATTGCCTAGATTTGTTGTGCTTATTGCTTATATATTTAATGATGGAGTTGGGACCAAACATGAGTACCCGTCTCGGGGACTAGGTTTTGGCAAGATACGCCACTACTTTCAAACTGAGTCGTACCTCCACGTTACTTCAACTAATGATTGCTAATTACAAGGTTGTTTAGAGTCGGTCTCCAGACGGGCCTGTTATCTGGCTTTATTGACAAGTTTGTCAAACTTAAGGTTTCATCTCACTGACTGATAAGTTCGTTTCCAGAGTAAGTTCAAGCGAAATAGGACGATCAGCCGTCTAAACTGGAACAGCACAACACGGCTTACATTCACTGTCATATAGACATGAATCCAACACACACACACACACACGCAAATATATATATATAAATTTTTATATAACATTAAGTATAACATTTTTGTTCATATTTCTTAAATGGATCTTCATTTGCATATGAAACATAATTTTTCCAATAAAAGTGTTTCTCATTACTTGATATAATTATCTGAACTGGCAATTTACAGAGTACAAAATTACACAATACAAATTACACAGTATAAAATTACTAAGTACTAATTACAAAGTACCATTACAAAGTGAATCACTGATAAAAAAAAAAAGGACAGGTGCATATTTTGTTGACTTCCAAAAATGTTGAGTGCTAGTGACGTCTGAAGGTAATGGATGAATTTAGTCCCTATTAACGTGGACAGCTACGTGAATGTAACATCTCATCAACTGTTTGGTTTGATTCATTCTAAACTTCAGAACTACAGCTGTGATCAGGGCCGGTCTTAACAATTGCGGGGCACTTTGCGAAACGGATGACGCGGAGCCCAGTCTGGGTAGGGATAAGGATAATAAGTGAAAACTAAGATTTTGTATTAGAAAATAAATTTGTCTTTATTTTTTATTCATTCTTTACGAAGTACAAATCACGATGAAATCAAATTAACGTTGCTTTACGAGCCTTGCGTGTAGCGGAGTCATTCAGTATGTCACCTACAGTCTGTTTCCTACACAGATCACTCTCAATAGCAAGAACTGGCAAATTGTTCAATCTGTCTTTGTGAATTGTTGACCTCAAGTAATTCTTGAATAGTTTGAGGCGCGAGAAGCTTTCACCAGATGTTACTATTACAGGTATCGTTACAAATATTCTGAGTTGCAACAAACTAGTTTGGGGAAGCAGTGTATCTTCATATACCTACATACACATATACCTACATACACATATACCTACATACACTTTCATATGAATAGACAGAGAGAGAGAAAGAAAGAGTTTTTTCAAGAGAGTTATATAGGGAGAGAGAGACAAAGTGAGCCCAAGAGAGAGAGGGAGAGAGGCAAAGTGAGAAAAAGAGAGAGGGAGAAAGAGAGACAAAGGGAGAACAAGAGAGAGAGGGAGAGAGAGGCAAGAGAGAGAGAGGGGGGAAGAAAGAGAGGCAACGTGAGAAAAAGAGAGATAAAGTGAGTAAAAGATTGTTAGAGAGAGAGAGACATTCATACATTTTATACTTTAAATTTTTAAAGTTACTTTATTAATGTTAGATACAAATTAAAAGATTTTCACGCTTATTTTTTCAAAGCCATATTCAAGTTTAAAATTGAAACATAAAAAAAAAAAAAACTAACTCTCCAGTTTTCTAAGATTTTTTTTCTATTTTGTCTTTATCTGTCAACTGAGAATGCAGCTCTGATATTGTCAACTGGTGCAAGCAGGTATGAAGACATCTAGTTGACACACAAAAGAAAGTTCCAGTCCAATGTACTTCAAGTCAACAGGGCTCTCTTGGGTCTATCTCTGGGTGTTTATCCTTTCGCTTATCTGTGATTGAGTTAGGTCGGAAGTGTGGACCCAATGTAAGTCAAGAAAGGGGAGTAACGCTTTAATGGAGGGAAAATACATGGGGGGGTGGGGGGGGGACAGTAGAAGGGAGTAGTACCTCAGCGGTCCCATTTTGAGACTGCCTAGCGAAGTTAAAATTTGTCAATCCAGTAATTCTACATTAAGTTTAGTAGAAACCAATATATTTTTTTACATATACATGTTACTAATTGTAGCCTGGGAATTGGGTGGCTGGCTTTAGCACACATATTTTATCATTTATTATGGAGCCATTAGGCAAACAGAACAGAGAATATTTTGACTGGAACGAAACAGAGGAAATCTCGACTGTAACACAAATTCAAGCAGAATACAAAAAATATGTTTTTTCTAAAGTTTATATTGAGTGTATCAATTAGTTTGGATCAGTCATGTAATTGAATTTGTAATAATAATAAATCTGAGCGATTAGAAATATTTTTTTAGTGCAATTAGCTATTAGCTTTCTCAATACGCAATGATCCTATCACTTGTCTGGACCAGTTGGAAAGGGGTTGGGTGGGGAAATAAAGGAGTATCTGGGTGATCGCTTTTTAACTGTATTTATTTTAAAAAAGGTGAACGACCTCAATTAGAAGTCGTGGGCTAGAGGCTCTCTCTCGGGTGACAGTTGTTTGTTTGTAAAATGTTTTACATGTTTCGGATGTTCCTTCGGAGTTGAAGTTTACTTCCTAGTCCAAACCTCCCGCAGGACGACGGGGGATGGGAGCGGGCAGGGTTTGAACCCGGGACCATCGATAAATCCAAACGACAATCCAGCGCGCAAACCGCACGACCAGGCAGCCATCCTGTTACACTAATGGCGAATCCTGCACGGTTAGCTTGGTACAACATAGGAAAATGGCGGGGTTTCCCGGTGTGCTCGGCCTTCGGCCATGCATTCTAGTCCCTGCACCCAGAAAGCCGGATATAAAAAAAAATAGCAATGTTTTACATAGACATTGACTTCGACCTCTTCCAGACAGAACGGTTTGTTCAAGCAGGCTTACACGCCTAGAGTTCGAAATTTTGGCTCAACTCCTTTGACAATCACACGGCTTATCAAGCCAACACAGTAACCACTCTGCTAGCGAAGAGCTTAAGAACATGGACGAATGTATAGTTATCTATTGTTTCTATTTAATAGTAATTTTTGTGTTCACTAAGTCTCAGACCCCGACCTATAAAGGGGACTAATTATACCACCACTTCAGTCAAGTACAACTTCTTTGCCTTGTTCGAGATACCAAACAAAATATTTAATTACCAATAGTTAATTAACTAACTGTTTTTTTTTACATTGATTCTTGTGTTGTCAGCAAAAGAAATAATTGCGCAAAATTTCAGCTTGATCCGAGATTGGGTGTGGGAGAAATCACGTGTACCAGACAGACAGACAGATAGAGTGAGTTGATAGAAGATTTGTAAAACAGATAACTTGAACAAAGAGGACTGGATTTCGACTGGAACAAAGAGGACTGGATTTCAACTGGAACAAAGAGGACTGGATTTCGACTTGAACAAAACAGTGGACTGGATTTCAACTGGAACAAAGAGGACTGGATTTCAACTGGAACAAAGAGGACTGGATTTCAACTGGAACAAAGAGGACTGGATTTCAACTGGAACAAAGAGGACTGGATTTCAACTGGAACAAAGAGGACTGGATTTCAACTGGAACAAAGAGGACTGGATTTCAACTGGAACAAAGAGGACTGGATTTCAACTGGAACAAAGAGGACTGGATTTCAACTGGAACAAAGAGGACTGGATTTCAACTGGAACAAAGAGGACTGGATTTCAACTGGAACAAAGAGGACTGGATTTCGACTTGAACAAAACAGTGGACTAGATTTCGACTTGAACAAAACAGTGGACTGGATTTCGACTGGAACAAGTTCATGGTATTCTCTTGGACTCACGAGTCTTAAAACTAAAGAGGGAATATAATTGGTAAGTTAATCACAGTAATTTACTATTTGTTTACATTTTATCGTCATAGATACGGTTTACATTGAAATGACTTCTATGTAAGTAAATAAAATACATTAAAAACGATAATTACTCACATGGGTTTACCGTTTGGCGCATAGAGCAGCAAGCCCTCTCCACAGAAAAAAAAAAACAGCTCTCAGTTAATGCCAACGGATTTTAGGTCTTCTAAAAAAAAAAAAGAATTGCAAAATTTGCGAATATTTTGAAATCAATAAACTGAGTAAAAATAGATTACAAAGAGTTTGTGTTTACACACAAATTTAGATGTGCCCCCCTCTCCTTCCAAAGGGTCCACCTGGTTGGTAAGCAATGCAGGTAGCCAATCGAGTCTCAATTTTTTTAGTACGAAACTCAGAAGCTATGAAGTACAAGCTATCAACAGACACCTTGCCTGCATCCATACAAATTGATATAGGAGGGGCGAAAGTGCTACTTGATATGGTGGTATTTGTTAGACCGTGTTGACGTTGTTTTTATGCTATTGTTAATATTCATTAGTATTTAATGCACTGATTGTTATGTAGATAGGTTTCATTGGGAACGGAGACTAACGGATGGGATTAAACGATCTTCTCATTTGTGGTTGACCGACGGACAAAGGAAGTGAATGTCGAATGGTTTTTCATGGCCTCTGGAAAAAGTGGTTTCCCTTTAGTTTAGTATCGTAAGTAGTAGTAGTAACGTTCCCCTTTCAGACCATGCGGTCTGTAGGGCAGATGATGTAAAGTCTATCTGTTTGTGTGGCATACGCTTAACGATGGAATCATGTGGTCAGCATAACGACCAACCGCCATTACTTTTCCCAACTAATGTCAGGTACCCGTTAGCCAGGGTACGCTATGCCTCAACGCGGCTCTCGGGTGGGAACGATCGCTAGATGAAGCGATTAGGCTAAATGGGTAGCAACACAAGACTCCTGAGGATGTGTCTAAGGGAGGGCGAGGGTTTTCCCATTGCACAGTGTGGAGTTGTAAGAGAGCTTCTACGACCGTGTCGATAATTCGGACATCGTTCTTTTATTAATGGCGAGTTCTGCATGGTAAGCTTGGTAAACTATAGGAAAATATTGGGATTCTCGGTGTGCTCGGCCTTCGGCGCTCAGAGTGTCCGACACATTGGAAATAGCAGTTTTAAATTGACTTGGACCTCTACAAGAAAGAGCGATTCCCATAGCCTTCGGCTCATTTCTTTTATGAATAAAAAGGTACCCATTAGAACTGGGTAAACTCAGAGGCGCCCTAAAGATTTCGAAATTAAAAATACCAGAATTCGAACCCAGGACCCTCCTGTTCAGGTGCTAAGCGCTTTACCGCCAGCCACCGAGGTAAATAACACTAACCACCAACTACTGAACTCTATTCTAGAAATGTTAATTGCAATATTTGTCAGGGTTATGTTAAGGCCTTAGCTCGTTTGCCCGGGCCCCTGACATTCAACCAGGCACCTTCGTGCTTACAATAAATAAATGACTCACTGGTAACAATGTAAATATTTAATGATATAAATATAAGTATGATGACAAACTAATGGAGTAATGACATTGAATTTGGAACATTTTAAAATACTGTGAATTTATTAATTAAATAATAATTATACCCCTTGCTGTCCCACAACGTACACATTTATGTTCGAAACCACAACACAACACACTGCTGTCTTTAGTCACCAGCGTAGACTTCCAATCCCAAACTAACTCCCTGTAAAGACAAAGTAAAGACAAACTAAAAAGGTCTAGTAGACTATCACTATGGCATCGAAACAACTGCGAAACGCAGTTATGCCTTAGATACTCACCCTAAACAGGGGAACACAGAAGAATCTCAACAAACGTTACACCAGCAGAACAAAAACACTCCATCAACTTACAAGCAAGGCAACAAAAAGAAAGTGCGTTCACAAATAGTGCACTTAATACACATTGGTGCTAGAATGCCATAATCTACGCACCTACAATATTCATGCCAACATGCTTTTTTTTTTTTCAGTAAAGTGTGCTGGGCATTGCTGAGATAATTGGGAGATTCGATACTTGTGCACTTGTAACTAGGAATCATAATTTTAAGCTGGGTCCGAATACTTCTCCAAGCTTTTCAAGAGTACATTCCTTGTGAGTGTAGCTTTGTTCAGTACTAAATCTAATCGCAATGTCTTCGATTCCGAAAATTAAAAAATGAGGTCAAATCCAGTTGCGACCTGAATATTTTACCTCAACTGATGCAGACAAAGCCGTTGTCCAAAGTGGGTCTCTTGAAGTTTTCTTTTCTTCTTCTGCGACGGTCTTCGGCAAGAGATTTTCTTGTAGAGCGAAGGCGCCTTTGATGGAAGCGTTCGAAGAGCCCTAGATGCCTTCACCCAGGCCTCAGAGCCATACAAAAGTGTGGTGAGAACCACTGCTTTATAAACATTGAATTTTGTTGTTAGTAGAAGAGACCGATTGCACCATACTCTTAATTAAAGGCAATCAAAAGCGATTTTGGCCTTAGGGAGACGGTTTTGTGTTTCTCTAGACTCTAGACAGTGACGCATCATTTGGACACTGTGCTGCCCACGTACGTAAGGTGGTCGACAAAATTAAGGAAGAGCCAATCACAATAATTTGTGGAAATGAGTTGGCTCCTTATTGGGGTTTCATGAGCATAACACCCCTTTTTTTTTTAGTTTGATACACCAAACGATCTAGTGACATCAGCAAAAGTTCATTGACAGCTAAGTGTCTGCAAAAAGGGCGCAATCATCCGTGTAAGAAGGATTGTTGCATCGTAATCTTCTAGTAAGAAGGATTGTTGCATCGTAATCTTCTAGTAAGTCTTTTTTTGTTTGTTTGTTTATTCAGTAGAAGAGATGACATTGGCAACAATACATAAAACAAAGATGTTAGTAGACGTTTTTATTTATTAAAAAACTAAAAAAAAAAAAAAAAAGAAAACGTCAGAGAATTTGAACCCGGTAACTTTGAATCATAAGGTCTAGATTTAACGTAAATGTCACAGGCCGATATAAATGTGTGAAATTGAGGTAATATAAACACACTTTGAATGAAATAGTCTTTTAAAAGAGAAATCTACACATTTATCTGCACTATTTTGAAAAATGTCTTCAAAATGTGGAAAAGCATATGAATTAAAAAATTATATATGATTTAAAACAGTATTAATAAAAATAAGAATGATTTATGCGGTTAACCTTATAAATTGAAAGTTTTGTTATATTTATATAAATTAAAAATAGATAACATCTTTTTTCCAACAGTTATCAGCCTTTGATGTTTGACCTTTCCGTACATTTTCGTAGAACAAAGACATAGAGAACTCTAGCGACTTTTTATTTACAAAAATTTATATTTTATGTCTTCAAAACATTTCTCTGAGAACTAGTAATAAAAATGGTGTAAAATCTATAAAATATTTTTAGGATTCTGTATTATACAATCTCTAGAAAACACATTATATTTCATTTGTCTACTGAAAGCAGCATTAAATATTTTAAACTTTGCACAATGTTATGTATAAATTAATATAAAATTTCATAATTATTAAATAAAGTTTTCCGTCATTTATCTCTTCTTTCATACTATATAAAAACATTAATACTTATTTATGCAGCCTGTATATACTAGTGTATTATTAGACTTTTATGACTGCGCTATGAAATGTAAGTTTTGTTAGGTTAAAATTTGGTATTCAATAGTGATCACTGTTTTTGAATAATAACTGATGAAAAGGATGCAATACTCTGTATTACGTTTTATATATTGCATTAAACGTTAGTTTCAACCATAGACTATATGTAATATTATAGTCTATGGTTTCAACACTTGGAGAATATTTGATTCAGGCATAAAAAATAAGAGAAATAGATTTCAGAACTTGAGTACCATTCTCGCCCCTCCCCGTAATATTCTCCCATCTATCACAAAGGACGTGGCTAGTTCATGTTGTATTGAAATAGTAATGAGACTTAACTAGCATTTATATTGGAATTAAAGCATTTTTTGTTCAAAATGCTTCACTCTTTACAAAAAGAAATAAAAACACATTGGTTCTGAGACACGATTTTTTGTTTTAGTAGCTGACTTTAGTAGAGTACTTTTGAAGTGATTGTAAAATACCGCTACTGGAGCTTTCAAATACAACGAGACGTTTTTTGTTGTTGTTTTTTTCTTGTGTGTGTGTGTTTCTTTTTGAAAAAAAAAAGGGGGGGGGGGGGTAAGGAGGGAAGAGAACAAGTTGAAAAGTCTGTTACCATGGTAATGTAACATACAATTTACAATAAAAATGTTTTTATATCCTTACATAAGAAAGATGAACTAATATTCATAATTGCCTTCTCTGCAACAGACTATTTCTCTCAAGTTGCCCCCGAGAAATGCCTTAATAAAAGAGCTTCACTCATTCTAATACCAGGCGAAATTCTGAAGTTTTTATAGTGTTATATGTTTTAATTCCTGAACTATATCATCAGTTAGAGTTACTTTATTCAATAGCTACAATAGTGTCAGCCATCCGATATATATTGACAGATACTGGTAGATGAAGTATACGAGTTTAAACCCAGTTGCTGGAGTCTCCTCTGCGCCGTCTTGAACGTCATCTCGAGATACTTGGTGCATAGTCTGTGTTGCTATTGTCGGTGCCCTGTTTGATGTGTTGTTATTGTGGGTGCCCTGCTTCATGTGAGTTGTTGTTGGTGCCCCGTTTGATGTGTTGTTGTGGGTGCCCCGTTTGATGTGTTGTTGTGGGTGCCCCGTTTGATGTGTTGTTGTGGGTGCCCCGTTTGATGTGTTGTTGTTGGTGCCCCGTTTGATGTGTTGTTGTGGGTGCCCCGTTTGATGTGTTGTTGTGGGTGCCCTGTTTCATGTGAGTTGTTGTTGGTGCCCCGTTTGATGTGTTGTTGTTGGTGCCCCGTTTGATGTGTTGTTGTTGGTGCCCCGTTTGATGTGTTGTTGTTGGTGCCCCGTTTGATGTGTTGTTGTTGGTGCCCCGTTTGATGTGTTGTTGTTGGTGCCCCGTTTGATGTGTTGTTGTGGGTGCCCTTTGATGTGAGTTGTTGTTGGTGCCCGTTTGATGTGTTGTTGTGGGTGCCCCGTTTGATGTGTTGTTGTGGGTGCCCCGTTTGATGTGTTGTTGTGGGTGCCCTTTGATGTGAGTTGTTGTTGGTGCCCTGTTTGATGTGAGTTGTTGTTGATGCCCCGTTTGATGTGTTGTTGTTGGTGCCCCGTTTGATGTATTGTTGTGGGTGCCCTGTTTGATGTGAGTTGTTGTTGGGAGTGCCTTGTTTGATGTGTGTTGTATGTATGTTTGTCATTTGCAAATATTTATGTGAACACGATACACGTGAGTACATGTGTATAAATATGTTAAAGTGTGAGTACATGTGTATAATGATGTCAAAGTGTGATTACACATGTTTGTAAGTGTGTGAATGTGTTGGTGAGTGCATGTAAATATCTGTATGAAAATAGGTTTTATTGTTTAAATTTATATTTACATGTTTTGCATATTCATTCAGAGTTGAAAATAATCTACTCCCTAGTCCAAACATCCCGCAGAACGACGGGGGATGGAAGCGGGCAGGGTTTGAACCCAGGATTAACGAACCAACTGAATGACAGTCGGCGCGCAAGTGAGCACATGTGTACATTTTGTGTTTTACTGGTTTATTCTTGAAGCCATCAGGAAGTAAAAAAATGTTATTTCAAAATATTACATCTTCACATCTTCACATCTTTTTCTAAAGCCTGTAACGAGAAAAAAAAATCCAGACATAATGCACAATTCATCTCTTCTATACGTTGATTACTTTTCAAAATGTCAGATAAATTCTTGATCATGCCAACATTGAGACAAATGAAATCTCAATTAAAAAAAAAAAATTCTAACAGCCATATTGTTCTCTCAAAATACAACAAATTAGCAGCCGACAAATATGTTCATCCATCTTAAGTCTCGTTGGCTTTCCATTTGTGGCCCCATCTCGCCGTGGCAGTACATTTGTATCAGGTGTCTGGTTAGAGGAAGATAAATCTGCAGCCCCATTATCCGCTCAGTTGGTCAGCTTGACCAGTCCTGGCCATTAAGGACGTGCTGTCTCTGTCAACACCGTCACGGTGGACACGAGCGGCCTCCCCACCCATTCCGCTACACAGGCATTGAGAGGGAGAAAAATGTACAAAGAGGGGAGGGGGTGGAGCTAAGAGGAGTCGTGTGGGATAAAGAGTACGTGTGAAAGGAAGGGGGCATGTGAGAAAAGAAAGTTGGCAATACAATTCTGAAGAGATAATTCGGTGAAATTAATAGGAATATAATAACAAAAGTCTTGCGAAAGTCCAAAGCCAATAAGAAAACAACAAAGGATAGAAATGATTTTAAAAAAGAAAACGCTATCCCAAGATGGCAGTACAAACTAGCTCCTTGTTTAATTGTCTTGCTGGCTAGTTGATTCATTTAATTTTATGAGACTAACACTTTAATTTGGAATTGAATCCTATTCCAGGCTCGGATTTTGGAGGTCGTATCTGAATGATCCTTAAGAAAAGCCAAACACCCCCCCACCTCCTTAGTCCAATGTAATGGGAGAAACATGAGGAGGGGAAATCATTCAGTCTGTCATCATGAAGTTATTGCCTGGCTACACGGGTGGTCGTCTTCCCCCTTCCCCCGTGAAGTCCTAACGTGTTAACCAAAGGGCGCCCACCTCATCGTTCTTTTGTCACCTCGGTCTCTCCCTCCGCCCCAACCTTTTCTTCTCCGGTAACCCTTTGAGAAGAAATAAAGAATTTAATGATGCAAGATTACAACGATCTATCGACATGCACACTGAGGGAAATGGGGGAGGGGGGGCATAAAAGAGGGATGAGGTATCGTCTGTTCATTGAGCGCCCTGGTTCACAGAGGGAAGGTTTGACTGACCAGAACTATGACATTCGCGGTCATTATACATCACAAAGACACACTTGTGTTTCACGCCAGCACAACAAAAAAATAATTATAATAAGTAAAGAAAGACATAAATTTAGGGGCGGGCAAGCCATATGGGCATTTAGGCAAATATCCGCTGGACTGGTACCCAATGGGTCGGTGGGGGGCGCCACCAAATGAACTTCTTAGAATGACAGATTTAATAGATTTTAAAAAAAAATATTCTTTTAAAAGAGCTTGATTAAAGAGTAGTGCAGTTTCACACGACAACGCAAAACCAGTTGCGACCTGCATAATTTGTCCCATGTAATCGTCTGTCCGCCGATTTAAGTTTAGTTTTCTTCTTCTGCGCCTGTCTGGGGCAAGGTTAAAGATGGGCCTCAAATATGTGTTCCGCGGCCTTCGTGACAGCTCTCCAACTGTCTACTTCAGAGGTCATCTGCTGCCAGCTACTTTCCTCTATGCCAGTGAGGGGAAAATGGTACCTGAGTTGATTTTTCTAGTGCTTTGGGAGGAGGGCACCTCTGTTTGGCCGTCATCCTGAGTTGATCTTTCTAGTGCTTTGGGAGGAGGGCACCTCTGTTTGGCCGTCATCCTGAGTTGATCTTTCTAGTGCTTTGGGAGGAGGGCACCGCTGTTTGGCCGTCATCCTGAGTTGATCTTTCTAGTGCTTTGGGAGGAGGGCACCTCTGTTTGGCCGTCATCCTGAGTTGATCTTTCTAGTGCTTTGGGAGGAGGGCACCGCTGTTTGGCCGTCATCCTGAGTTGATCTTTCTAGTGCTTTGGGAGGAGGGCACCTCTGTTTGGCCGTCATCCTGAGTTGATCTTTCTAGTGCTTTGGGAAGAGGGCACCTCTGTTTTGGCCGTCATCCTGAGTTGATCTTTCTAGTGCTTTGGGAGGAGGGCACCGCTGTTTGGCTGTCATCCTGAGTTGATCTTTCTAGTGCTTTGGGAGGAGGGCCCCGCTGTTTGGCTGTCATCCTGAGTTGATCTTTCTAGTGCTTTGGGAGGAGGGCACCTCTGTTTGGCTGTCATCCTGAGTTGATCTTTCTAGTGCTTTGGGAGGAGGGCCCCGCTGTTTGGCTGTCATCCTGAGTTGATCTTTCTAGTGCTTTGGGAGGAGGGCACCTCTGTTTGGCTGTCATCCTGAGTTGATCTTTCTAGTGCTTTGGGAGGAGGGCACCGCTGTTTGGCTGTCATCCTTTAAGATCGCCAAAAAAAAAAGATCGCCTTTGGCATGTGGTCGTCCCCCCCCCACCCCCCATGCGGGATATGTCGAAAGTAAGTATAGATGTTATCTAAGGCTCCTCCAACGCTTGTATGAAAGGTACTTTTACTCCATAATGGTCCCACGCTGGTTAGACTACCTTATAAATAACCATGCTCTGCTGGAAACTGGTGTGGACAGTATGGAAGCACTATCTATTTACCCTTTTAATTGTACAGTTGACATCTTGTTGACCTACACGTAGGCCTACTGTAAAAACAAAAAGAATCCAGATTTCTAGCTACCCACGTCATTCAGTTCAGTCACAAGGAGATACACTGTCAGGCCCTAGCACATACAAGTGTGGGAAAACATTACCAGCAGAGGAACAAAAAGAAAGGGGCATAATCTAGGTTGTACCATTAATGTAAAACGCTTGTAAAACACAAATTCGACATTTAAAATTTCTTTCACAATGAAGAGTTTCACAAGATGTCTGTGACACTGTAAAGAAAGGGAAAGTAGTTGCACTGGGAAAATAGCATACATTATAATATGGCTTCAAAATGGAGCTGTAGTTTTAAAACGATATTTCTGATTAGTCTGTCTCAGCAAAAACGGGATCATTACATTTCTAAAACATATACGCAAGCCTAATATTAGTTATTATGTACTACACAATGCTTTATTTACGCTATATTTCTTTTAGTTTTTTTGAAGTATTATAAAGTTCTCAGCGTCCTTATTAAATATCTAGCCTACATATGGAGATAACAAAAGTTATAGCTTCAATTTACAAAAGGAGCCCAGAGCTTAATATTCCGATTCACAAATATGTCTACTGAAACTAGTTGTAAGATTTCTTTTTAACTTTTCTAGAATAACGCTCAAGATATTCGATCAAAAATCAATTCACAACTTAAAAACACTCGTTAAGAAAGCTAGAGCTCAATATGCAAAGTTGCGTAGCTTCAGTTTCAATAAATAGCACATAGAACGTGTGGTATCTTTGAATATCTTTCCCATTATTTTTACGATCGTCTATCATGTAAAACCATTCGCTAATATTTTCAAGACATTCATCGTCAGCACAGGAAAGTCAAGGCGGTTGTTCGTTGTGCTGGTCACATGACACCCTGCTCGTTCACGTTGGCCAATGCCCTATGGATCGTAAGGTCTGAAAGGGGAACTTTACTTCCTTTTTGATTGTCCTAAGAGTTGAGTCGAAGACTTTTGTATTTCTAGATCCATCCAAGTTTCTCTCCACGGCCTGCCTGAACCATAGTTCTGTTTTTCTGTCTGGGAAGAATCCAAGCAGATTGTAATTTTGTTTCATCTCCATCACCGATCGTGTCTCAAGACGCTCGGGCTAGCAGAAGGCCGAGCACACAATGGACTACCCCATGTTCCTTCTTTTTTACACATCAGCCGTGCAGGTGTGCTCCGTGACTACACCTGATGTGTGGATAAAGGCAGGGTCGTCGGGGTTCTCTTCCATCCCCGCCAGTGCAATGGACTCAGTCCTTAGGCACCCCAACGGAGGTTCTGTTTGGCTTCCTTATAGGCCTAATCGTCTCCACTAAACGAACGTTTTCCCCCGGGCGCTAGGACATAGAGAAAACAAATGTTTTCTTTTTTCTTAACAACATTTAATAAACGTGATCAATGTTTGTTACAAATTTTAAAAGTTCGTCTCAAAACTTTAAAAAGTGTTCTTATTTCTGATTCGGACGAAAGAATAATCTGTCTGTTTCGGAATATTTCTAGTAAACATTGAGTCATAGATCGATACAAAAATATTTACATCTAGTATGTGAAGGCAAAGAGTTATAGAAAAAAACATTTGGATCTATTCGATTCAAACATGACTTCTTTGTATAATAGATCAATATTCTGAAAGTTTTTAGTTTTTTTTTTGTTGTTGTTGAAGGTGGGTATAACTGAGATTGGCTCAATGTTTTCTGGTGTCTTCTCTTTCGGGGCAGCCTCTATTGTTTATGAGGCCAATATTGTTGGAGGAAAAACAGCCTAGGTTGAATGCAGACGAAAATATACACATGGAAGCGGAAGTTAACTTTGGAATTGTTGTGGCGCCACCTGGTTTTAGTTGCGGAGAGTTCAGTCCCTAGCTGAAGTCTGTCTATTATTTTGAATACGAGTTTTTAAAGTGAAAGGGTTTACCCCTTTGTCTGACTTTCAGAACTCTGGACATCTCATGAAGTGAAACATATTATTACAATGCTTATATCAACTCACTCTGTCTGTCTGTCTGTCTTTCTTTCTGATAAAAAGTTTGAACGCGTTTTTTTCTCCCATTTCCCACTCTGAGATCAAGTTGCACAAATATTAATTGAACCTGACAAGACAATCAATAAAAAAAGAACAATTAGTTAATTAATTGTAGGTGATTAATTATTATGTTTGATATCGAAATAAGGGGTAATAAATGCTACTTAACGAGAGATGTTGATAAATATATAAAGACGTTTTGTCATGTTTTCTCTCTCACTTCCCATGTTCGGATCAATTAAAAATTTTGCATAACTATGCATAGCCAATCCAAAAATTAACCAATTAGTTAATCATTTAGTACTAATTAATTACTTTTGTTTTATAAAGCAGAAAGGGAGCTAAACCCTGTAATTTTCATTACATGGCAGTAATTAGTGGTTATTTCTTCTTTGCTTTTTGAAGTGTACTATTTTCTATTGCTTGTTTTTATATTTTCTTTGTATATAACAATAAATGTACTAGCCTTGGATATAAATAAATACATAAAAAAAAACAAATTAAAAAAATTTTCTGAACACAAATCTTTTATCGGTTAAAAAGAACTTAAGCGATCTCTTGCAAGGGCAGCTCTATATTGTTCTACACTGAAGCTATGTATCAAACATCTAATTTGAATATAACAAGAAATACCAATTTATTATATTCAATATCGGATAAGGGTGAAGTTTAAAGGTAAGGTTTATTATGGTCAGAATTAAGATTGAATCAGTTAACACAAAAGGCAATTGCACATAAACAATTGTCACAAATGCCATTGTAGAATTATTTGTAAATTTCACATTTAAAAGAAATATAAACCCTTGACAGTAAAGTAAATAACTGGCATTATAAAGAAGACCAGTAAATAATCATTTGTCTGGCACAAAGTAAACAGAAGACCAGATTTAACCAACTGTTAAACCAGTAAAAAGTACTCGGCTCAATAGATCTATATATTCAATCATACGACTCCAGTAACTACAAGTCTACTGTCAAGAATTTATTAGCAAATTGAGGCTTCAAGAACTTTGTCATTATATTATTATTATATCTGAGATAAAGCCAAAATCCAGATATTGAACATTTTGCTCCAATACAAGAAACTAACAAAAAAATTAAATAAGGCTTCCGGTTCTAGAACACAACGACTCCAGTAGTACTTCTACTGTAAAACAAAGTTATACTTCATAGCCAGTTACGGCATAACTAACATTGATTTGTTATATTCAAAACGTTACTATATTTCTACATTCCAAGTTGGTATATTTTTCAACATGTCTCCAAAGACAAGAACACAAAGATGGTTAGAATTATTTGACATAGCTAAAGAAAAACAAGTACCTAAACCAGATGAATGGGTTCATCGACAGGAAGAAAAAGAATATCAAGTACATTGTAACATGACTTTAACAACAGACATAATAGGTGAAGCCATAGCTTTAGCAGAAAAACTCAATATTCCTTCACATGAACGAGAAAGATGGTTTGATAATATATTAACTGAGATAGACAGAGAAGATGACAAAAGACGGCAAGAAGAACTAAAACGAGAATTATTAAAATTGAAAAATACCGAGTTCAAAGCTGAACAAAAGAATGATGCAACATTAACAAGAATATACCAGAAAGCTCAATTAAGAAAGCGTACAGCATATCTCGAAGATGGATTTCTCAAGAAGTATATTTTCCGCAAGTACAATGTAATTTTTAATTTGTTGTCTGTACCACAGAAGTACAGACAACAAATAATCAAAGCAAAGCATGAATTTTATGACACCAAACATATGAGTGTAACAAGTACTAAGAAGAGAATTGCCAAAGAATATTATTGGCCTAGCTTGACCAAAGATGTCAAGAAATACATTAATAATTGTTCACATTGTCAACATGATTATTGTGAGAAGAAACAAACTCAAAAGAAAAGCAACATAACTAAAACAAAGAATGAACCAGACTACAAAGCCAGAATTGACAACAATGAATCTATGAATCATGACTCAAGCAAATCTACAGGGACATCACTGCCTACTACATGTCCATCCCTACCTGTTACTACATGTCCATCCCTACCTGCTACTAGTTCTACATGTCCATCCCTACCTGACAATACAAGCCCATCCCTACCAAGTACTTTCCCATCCCTAACCACTGATGATGACTTCATACATCAAGACTTGAACAAGACTGCATCTGCATCATTATCTACCAATACTATGGTATTCATTGAAAATTCTTGCTACAATCAAGACAAGTCTCAAGAACCAGAAACTAAAGAAACTTATACTCAATCAACTTTGGCTATACCAGACAAAAGAAAAACTATGCAACTTGACTCTAACACTCATACAAGTATTCCTCATTTGAAAAAATGTGAGTCAACTCAAGAAGCCATTACAACAAAGAATATTGAAAGTCAAAGAATATTACATGAACACATGAAATCAAGACAGTTTGATCAAGGAGATCAAATTACTGTTACCAGATTTCAGTAACAAACTGTTTTACAAATGGCAAGGTCCTTTCCACATCATCAGAAAGATTTCCAACCTGCTTTATGAAATCAACATCAAAAAGTCAACCAAAGTATTTCATGTTCATATGTTTGAACATTACCATGAAACAGATAATGAAGACATCAAAGCAGAAGTTGATAATTTTACAAGCTTAGCAACTATTCCTGAGGAAGAAGAAGAAACATCATCAACACCCATTCCTGAGATAGATGTTTCATTACCAGCATCAAATCAAATTGACATTCCAAAGGTCATCACTCTGGATGATATATCATCAAATCAATTTGACATTCCCAAGGTCATCACTATGGATGACATAGCATTACAGAAAGTGAAGGACACTAAAGTGTTTACAGACCATGCAGATTTCTTTACCAGTGTTTCTGAGACATTTCCAGTACTGCAATTAGAAAGAAACTCAGAAAGCAATAACATTGACAACACCAAGTTTCATCCTCCTTCTACTCAAGGGGCAACTTTTCTTCAGAAAGGAACAAATGAACTTCTTCAACATTGCTGTATTGACCGATTGAACTCAGACATGTTCAGTCATTGCTCTATTGAACATTCTAATGCAAAGCATTCTGCTACCATTGTTCTACAGCGTCAAAGTTCATCAACCAGAAAATTAAGTTTTGGTTTCAGACAGTTCTTATTTTCTCCAAACTCAAACGCGGTTCAATCAGACATTATCTGTGAGATCAATATGACATGGAGACAAAAGCTTCATAAACTGAAAGACATTTTCTTCAAGTTTAGAAAACATCCATGTCGGCAATTCAGAAGGGTTCTGAACTTCACACTTACATTTTATATATGTACTATACCATATTTAGTGTCACTTGATCCATTATCATTCATACTCGTCAAGGAAGAACATTATCCAGTTATATTTAATTAATTAATTAATTTGTCTACTCATTTTTCACAGGAGTTCTATATCAGATTATGTTACATTTTTTTCAGCACCAAGCAACCCGCTGAGGAAGGTCACTCATTCAAGATATGTTTAATCAATTACTTTGTTTATTATGTTTCAGCATCATTGCATATGACATGCATCAGACATCTTAATTTTTAAATCATGTGCATTTCATTTCAGGTATTTTATTTCAGGTATAATATTATTGCATATATCCTAGTACAGATACATGACAGATAATTGAAATTCTTCATTGCTTCACACATATTAAGATTTGTATTACATTTAGTATCATTATTCAGAAGATTGTCATGTATACATCATTTTTTCTATGTCAATTTTTCATATTCAATATATTTTTTCCATGTACACATTTTCACATTAGTACTAACCAAATGAGTTATAATGTCATATTTTAATTTTATCATGAAGCACCATGAAGAGAAGTAACTCATTCAATTCAAGATTTAATTTATTCAAGTATTATGCTTTGTACAACTTTTGATATTGTCTCATTTTCATAACCACTTGAATAGTGAAACAGGTGTTCAAAGTCATCAATAATTTTATTCTCATATACCTGACACTGCATTTACATTTTTTTTTATTGTTATCTCCAAGTTGACTTTATTTTTCAGAGCATTGTCATATGTTACCTCAACCATTTTTCTATAATTTCATGTATGGTATTTTGTGTATATTTAAATATTTTTAATACATATGAGCATTTTTATTACCATACAAATGCTAAATGGAGGGGGGGGGGGGTAATATGTCACAAATGCCATTGTAGAATTATTTGTACATTTCACATTTAAAAGAAATATAAACCCTTGACTAAGCCTCAGGAATTACCCCACAAATCTAGACCCTTGACAGCACCTCAGGTTTTACCGAAGACGTGATTATGATGTTGCAAATCTATTGGTTGATTTGAAATTAAACAAAGACATTTTTTTAAAGAGTTAGCGCCAGAGAATTGGCGAGAGTAAAAAGAACGCCAGTCGATAAAATATTTTCATAGTAGTCAGTCGGTCTTCTAAGAGCTCTGTTTTAAAAGCCTTTGTGATATTTTGTGTTGATTGATCTGTAATTTGTACATAAGCTGTACTTACGTTTTATATTTAAATAAAGTTCCAGAGTTTTGTTTTAACAAAGAATCTTTTATTGTGATTCTAGATCGTCATTATTCAACTATTTTTAATTCAAGTAAAATCCCCGGCATCACAACACATTGTTACATCTTGTGTATCTGTGTTGTGACAACAATAAATCTTGAAATTATTGAATTACTTAAACAATATTTCAAAATATGAACTGACACAAAAAGGTTAAATGTGAGTGAAATGTGATAATTTGTTGTTTTTTTTTTGTTTCAAATCTACTTCCTGTGGACCGCCAGCTATTTGATTCTATTCTAATGACATAGTTGTCGGTGTAAATACGTGACTAAAAAAAAACCTCGGCTATATGGACACAAGCGGTCATGGGCGGATAACATTACATGATTACATAAAATGCTTGGCAATAATTCCGGACAATCACAACTAGTGAACCTTCAAATAGAAGTACAAAGCAATCAACCTAAAACATATTTGAATCTAGCATTTAACCAGTGGAGTAGCTAGGAATTTGCCATCATTTGGGGGCTTGACCTCTTTAGGGGCCCCTGCATTTTAACATTCGACATCCCGACACGAGATAATAGCGTAATATTTAATATTGAACGTAAAAAAATACCTTCGAACACTCATTTTGGGGAGCCCCAATCCCCCCCAATGCCCAATCCCCACAACCCCCCCCCCCCCCCACCATAGATACGCCACTGCTTTCAACATTGGGATTAACTATATTTTCTTTTAAAAAAAAGTTACATACATAGAAGCAATGCAATTATTATAAACGTATATTCTATGGTCTAGTAGTAAATGAATGACTACCAAACTTACGAGTTCAAGTTCGAATCCCGATAGATTTAACTCGAGCTTCACATTTCAATCAATAAAAGCTTATGACCCGCTAATAAATAATGAACTCTAATTGAATTCATCACATAGAACGGTAGTTCTCAAACTGTTGTTCGCTGACCCCAAGGGGTGCCCGACACAACCGTAAGGGAGGGGGAGGCCACAGAATGATGAAAATTGTATACATTTATAATAACATTTTCGCTAAAAGCCAGTTTAATCTGATCGGATTATGTGAATGGTATTCTAGTGGCCCCTCACTACTTGTTTAATTTGTCTATTTCGAATTATTCTATGAATATTGTTGGCGCAGCTTGGCAAAAACAACATTGATTAATAACAGTCCTGTGATAGAATTACATTTTGCGCATGAATATCAAAATTTACTCTTTTTTTTTTTCAAACTAATGAACTACATACTTTCAATTGTTCTGCTTTTCAACATCGGTCTTTCAATTCCTCTATCTTATCACACCATTCCAAGAAGCAGGTCAAGCTTCATTTTAAGGTGTTCCAACCAACGAGCCCCGAGACTCCAAGACACTCCCACATAAGTCTGGTTATTGATCGTTCACATTTTAGGATTAATCAGTTCGTTATACAGTGTAAACTCGTATTTGTTCAATTGTTTTTCGCACGCTCACTTACTCTTAGAATAGATATTTGAAGCGTGAGCAGATATCCGAAGAGTGTAATGGAAATAGTGGCAATGACCTGAGACACAATGCCGTAAGAGAAGGACCCCTTATGTCAGTTTGCTCCTCAATATTTACAAGTCGGATTTCTACCGTACAAAGGCAGCAGTGTTCAGCCACAATGTGTCATATCATCATTTGATTCAATGCATTATCGAACGAAAGTTCTAGTAACAAATCATAATGAACTAAAAGAAAAACCCTCAGATTTTTTTTTTAAATTCAATGAACAGTGTATGAAAGTTAGCAGAAATTATTAACAATGCGACAACAGTGGCCGATAAAGCTCTAATAGGCTTCAAATATTCTTACATTTGGAAGTGCGCAGAGACAAAAAGCACACACAGTGTTTGGGGAGAATTGGAATATTCCAGCGGCTTTAGAAATATGCGATTTGGGACAGACAAATCAGGCTGTGTCGGGTTTCGCTAACATCACAAAATTCACAAAACTAAAATTCTGTTCGAATAGTTCTGAAATTATTTCTCAATAATGTCCCTTGATACTTGGAAACTAATCAATCAAATACTGTGTACGACTGTAAGGCTACACCATATCACTCGTATAGCAATGGCATTGCTGGCGTTCTATCAAATACTAAATACACCAGAGACTGTGAAACAGACAAAGAGAGAGAGAGAGAGAAGCCGAATTCGATTATTACTCAAAGAAAGCAATAGAAATAACGTTATTTAGATCAGTTAATATTGTTACTATTTTGTTTTGATAATCATAATAATCATAGATCTTTTCAATCACATTTTGATATATTTGTTTCACTCTGGTCTAAAAGACACAAAGAATCACCTGATGTATTTAGCGGCCCGCTTGCCTGACGAATTGAGGGGCCCAAGATTTAATGGCCCACTTGCCTGACGAATTGAGTGGCCCAAGATTTAATGGCCCACTTGCCTGACGAATGGAGGGGCTCAAGATTTAATGGCCCACTTGCCTAACGAATTGATGGGCTCAAGATTTACTGGCCCACTTGCCTGACGAATTGATGGGCTCAAGATTTACTGGCCCACTTGCCTGACGAATTGATGGGCTCAAGATTTACTGGCCCACTTGCCTGACGAATTGATGGGCTCAAGATTTACTGGCCCACTTGCCTGACAAATTGAGGGGCCCAAGATTTACTGGCCCACTTGCCTGACGAATTGATGGGCTCAAGATTTACTGGCCCACTTGCCTGACGAATTGATGGGCTCAAGATTTACTGGCCCACTTGCCTGACTAATTGAGGGGCCCAAGATTTACTGGCCCACTTGCCTGACGAATTGATGGGCTCAAGATTTACTGGCCCACTTGCCTGACGAATTGATGGGCTCAAGATTTACTGGCTCACTTGCCTGACGAATTGAGGGGCCCAAGATTTACTGGCCCACTTGCCTGACGAATTGATGGGCTCAAGATTTAATGGCCCACTTGCCTGACGAATTGAGGGGCCCAAGATTTACTGGCCCACTTGCCTGACGAATTGAGGGGCCCAAGATTTAATGGCCCACTTGCCTGACGAATTGAGGGGCCCAAGATTTACTGGCCCACTTGCCTGACGAATTGAGGGGCCCAAGATTTACTGGCCCACTTGCCTGACGAATTGATGGGCTCAAGATTTAATGGCCCACTTGCCTGACGAATTGATGGGCTCAAGATTTAATGGCCCACTTGCCTGACGAATTGAGGGCTCAAGATTTAATGGCCCACTTGCCTGACGAATTGAGGGGCCCAAGATTTAATGGCCCACTTGCCTGACGAATTGAGGGGCCCAAGATTTACTGGCCCACTTGCCTGACGAATTGAGAGGCTCAAGATTTAATGGCCCACTTGCCTGACGAATTGATGGGCTCAAGATTTAATGGCCCACTTGCCTGACGAATTGAGGGGCCCAAGATTTAATGGCCCACTTGCCTGACGAATTGAGGGGCCCAAGATTTAATGGCCCACTTGCCTGACGAATTGAGGGGCCCAAGATTTAATGGCCCACTTGCCTGACGAATTGAGGGGCCCAAGATTTAATGGCCCACTTGCCTGACGAATTGAGGGGCCCAAGATTTAATGGCCCACTTGTCTGACGAATTGAGGGCCCAATATTTAATGGCCCATTTGCCTGACGAATTGAGGGGCCCACGATTTAATGGCCCACTTGCCTGACGAATTGGGGGGCCCAAGATTTAATGGCCCACTTGCCTGACGAATTGAGGGGCTCGAACTGAAGGACAGGATATAACCAGAACGGTATTCGAACCCGGGAAAATCACATTCTTTGTAAAGCAGAGAAATCAAAATATATAATGTATAATTGTAATTATTTTTTACTCAAATATAGTATAAAACCACTGTCATAAACAGTAAATCTTCAAAATGAAAACCATAGCTCACGATAAGGCACAGAAATGTTTTTTTAATATAAATTTTATCGTCATTATTATTATTATTTCAACTGAGGGTATCAAGAGGCTTTAATCGCGATTGATTAAAAAAAAAAAGCTTAATGTATGTTACGTTCTGTGCTGTAGGACGCTGTCTCCCCCGTGACTTTGACGATGGATAGACTAGCCTCCTTTATTACTGTAGTCAGAGAGCGATGACTGTTCAGTATTCTTTCCATTCAGTAGAATGACCCACATTCTGAGACTCTCATGTCCTGAAGAGAACATCAATTTATCTCTTTAGATGGGAGACAACCCTTTGGTGTAGAACAATGAGGACATCACGAAGACATCATGTTCCGTCGACCGCAGACACAACGTCTTCAAAGACAGCCAAGACTGAGATCTTAGGCCCTCCCCCGGAACACTTGTGCAGATATGTTTCTACTCTTTGTAAATGCCCCCCCCCCCCAAAAAAAAAAAAACACAACATAGTACAAAATACATTTCCTTGACTAACTGATGTTATATTAGGAAAAAGTGCAGCCTCCATTTTGAGAGTCCTTATGGACGAATTATTTTCATTTTAACTACAATACCTAGAGGTGCAATTCTTTTTAAAAGGAGAAACATAGCTTGTCCCCTAAAAGTTTTCCGAAATGCTCAACCCAGGTTTTTATATACGAGCATAACTTTGGCATTTATTTGTGTCAAGCTGGGCAAGTTGTTGAAAGAAAAATTGTTAAAATATATCAATGTTTTTGACATTAACAAAATGGCATTCACTTTAGAAGACTAATATTTACTTTATTTTTAAGACATATAATAGAATACATCTTGAAACTACAACTTTATCTTTATATCCTATTTCTTTGTTAGACAAAGCAGAGACATAAGACTAACAAAAACAAATACAAAGGGATAACAACAATAGTAACACACTCCCAAATATAACAAGCAAAATATGTTTTTAAAATCCTTTAAAAAAAAAACAACAAAGCTTAACTAAGTGTAGAAATACGCACTTACAACTATAACTCTTAATAATGTAGAAAGTATTTCCCTTTTACAAACTTTTTACTAGAGTGAGTTGGTATAAGCTTTGCAATAATACACTGAAAATGAGCAGGTAATGACACCAACAAAGCCTTTTAACAACAAAAGTGTTTAGTACTGGAAAGACTGGAAAAAAAGATCTGGATCTAGATAGAATCTTAGTGTGGATGGACCTAAGCAGAAATTCATAAACACAATTTTCAAAAGTTTCAGTGATAGCATCTCTAAAATTAGCAAACATAAATAAACTCTATCAAAAGAAGTTTAGTGAATGGTCTCCCTTGTTGTGTGAACTATTTTAATAGCTTGAGAACACAAAAACAAGGTCTATTCAAAAAGGTCAACTCTACAAAGTCATTTTTTTTCTACTTTGAATGACCTCTGCCAATACTACCACAGACTCTACTTTGGAAACGAAGTGACTGCACTTTCAATACTTTATTTCTCACTGTCAAGTCGTCTTTGTTGCCATAGCCTCACATCATATGACTTATGGTACAATAAAACACAATTTTTTAAAGCTATTTATACAATATCTCCATGAGTATGTATTAGGGCTGTAAGCAAACAAAACACTCAGAGATAAGGAAATATTGTTTTCAATAAATAGGTTACTTTAATTTACATATGTTTATTATTTGTAGGTCTGTTGCTGAGTCAGAACTGTGGAATTGGTGCTTTTATATTGAAATTAATAGTAATACTTCCGACTCATAATGTCTTAACTCCTATGTCGCTATATCTACATTCACCGACTGCGACCTAAGATATGGGAAACATTTCGATCTCATACGAAACCTTATCTTATATAATACAGACGTTACTTCAAAAAAAGATGATTACGTCCTACGCGTCATGCATCTAGCCATGCATGTTAACCGATGACTTACATTCTGCCAAGTCACTGGTTTTCCTGGCTGGCTCAAGCAACCCATTCCATGTTCTAATCTAGCTTTCAGAATGCGGTCAACCGAGACCAACCGTTATAGCAGGCCTCAAAACTGACCTGCGAATGACACCATTAGAGTTAATATCATTTTCAGACGTCATTTACTAAGTATATGGGCTAGTCTGCAAGTAGATGACGAGTAAAACTAGTTCTCATACTTAACTACCGGTCACGTAATTACAGTTTACTGTAATTCATTCCTTTCAGGCATTAATAAACTCTTCTATAACTATTTCCATTATAACTTAACAATGTCCCAATTTGACCTGTAGCACAAGCCCATCCACTGAGGTGTGGGAGATAGGCCATACAAAAGTGTAGAATAGTTCAATTAACTTCCCCCCGCCTCAACTAAAGCGCCCTTCTGACAACGTCAGGTCTTCATTCTTCAGGGCGCCGTGGTAAAGTATAGGGTATCCTCCCATTTCCGTCCCTCCCCTACCGCCTGACACATTGTGATGATGTGGTGACAGGTTGTGATGATACATGAAAGGCACCTTCAAATCTGAACAAAATACAATGTAACTAGTTCATACTTGAATCATGTTCTCTAATGAAATATGAATTGCGTTTAAAACTTTAGTGCCGAAACATATGGTGAATAAACATGTCATGTCACATAGATGTCAGTAGCACTAAAGTACAAAAGGAGACAAATGTAAAGAAAATATGGGGAAACATATAGAAGCTCCGAGAAGGACTCGAACCGCTGCCCTTCTAACCAACCCTTTCAATTAGCAGAAACCAGGTTCCAGCCAAACATCTCACGACCTTTGATTATTTTGTAGTATCAATTAACAAACATTCGCCCGACGCCACAGAAATAGTTCCGCACCAAAAGCCAGGAACGCCTGTACATTTTTTCAAAGGGTATCTTTACTGTAAGAAAAATTAGAAATTTTACTAATTTTAGAAATGGTTTACAAGCGACGTGACGTCGGTATATCAATTAGCAAGCGTCGGAAAATCCCGACAGCCCGCGGCAAACGACTTGCGCTAATGATTTGGAATTAAGAGCGTTTCTGGTGAACTTGCTGAAGCTCAACCAAATTCTCCTCGATTGTTCTCTTGGGATTCAGGTAAGGAGGTCAAAAATTATTTTTTTTAGAAAATGGAGATTTGAAATGAAACAAAAACTTTCCTTCCATTGTATTTTAAAGAAGGAATTAATATCTATATTTGTGTGCCTGTTGGTCATTGTATTAGTTAAAACCATTCAAGCACAGTTCCTTTAGGACAATAAATCTAATTAGCCTACTGTGTTTAAATATCCTTAAAATTCTTTTGTCTTTTTTGTCATTATCACATTTTAAATTGATTTTTTAGCAGGTTAGGGGCTAAGAGTTTCTAGAAGAGAACAATCGAAGGTTTCTACACACGAACCTGCATAACAATCACAAACACACCAACAACGTAACCACAAACACACGTACAAAGTAATAAAAACACACCTTCAAACAAAGTCATTGCATAATGGGATAGCTTATCGCATTTAAAAATGTTTAAACACACAATGGCCAGTTTGTTTGTTTTTGTTATGCTTAAGCCATAATTTATTAACAAAATCAATTTAATCTTCAACTTGACCAAATGGTTCAGATTAAAGTCTGGAGGCTATGTATTAATCTTCAGACGACCAAGCTATACAAGATGGAGAAGCAGATTTAGTGCAAAGCTTCTCTTCGACACCAAAGACATCAGGAAGGCTAAGGGAGATTAGGAAAACAATATTGATTTATGTCTTCAGTTATGTAAGTCGCCTTTAACAGTCTCTGGAAATGCCGTACTCTAGTAGATCTAATGATCAAACGACCGATTCCTGTTCCATAGCGTCTCATCATGTGTGAGGTTGAGCATTTCCCTTGTATTATCTCATCATGTGTGAGGTCGAGCATTTCCCTTGTATTATCTCATCATGTATGAGGTTGAGCATTTCCCTTGTATTATCTCATCATATTTCCTTTTTCGTCTTTTCGTTTTCCTGGAACTGTGCTCTGAAGGAAGTAGCTGCAACTACCTTGTATTTGACTACAAATGAGCGAACGAAATCCTAAAGTTATCTACTATGGGCAACTTACAAGAGTCAAAGGAATACTGGTCGTCCTCACCTCCGTTATCTGGATGTAATTTAAAGGGGTCTAATAGGTCTTGGGCAGGCGCTGAGCTTACTTGTGATGTTTGTGAACGAGGATGCTTCTCCAGGACAGGGCTCTGGAACAGAAAGAAAACTGATCTACAAGATGAGCTGAGCCATAATCTTTTTTTTTAATTGAGGAGCTCAAAATTTAGTGGCCCGCCTGTCTCACGAGAAAAAAGCACTATAATTTGTTATTGTTGTTTTTATTAATTTATTTATTATTTGACGAAGGCATCAAGCGGCTTTAATCTGGCCTTGATCACAAAGCTGAATGAATGTTACGTTCTGGGCTGTAGAAAACTGTGTCCACCTTTACTTTGACAATGGACAGACTAGCCTTCTTTATTACTGTAGACCGCGGTCTACAAAACCTGGAGGTCTTTATGTTGACCAACCTTTGTGTGCTGTATGGCAAACTTAATTTGTGATGCGCTTTCTAAAAATGGTAACTGACTAATGACTTTCTTTCAGGCTCGAACTATAAAATTTGAGTTAGACGATAGTAAAGTAAAATGTAGATGTCTTCGAAAAGAGCTCAATACAGTTCTGCATCCCACAATCCACCCCCCCCACCCACCCACCAAATGTATTTTTTTTTATTTATGATACAGGGCCAATAATTAAAGAAATAGAAACAAATCTCTACCCAAACTGCATGCGTGACATCTCGTGGCTTACCTTTGTTTCCTCTCCATTAAACACACTGAGCCCTGAATTAAAGGTGGAGAGCAAACCTATTTTTAGATAGCAATCAAATCTAAGACAATGAAATTTGAAAAAGTTTTCACTGTTGTCACCCAATAGAGATGTTATCGTTCTGCTTGCTTTACAAGACTTGCTCTACGTCACAGTTTCCTCTAGGTATGTTTATATATCAACTGTATGAGTAGAGTGTTTTCAATTCGTCCCTGCAAAGGTTTTTTTTCTAAATCCTACGTCTATCTGTTCTTTCTAAATCCTACGTTTGTTTGTTCTTTCTAAATCCTACGTCTGTCTGTTCTTTTTAAATCCTACGTCTGTCTGTTCTTTCTAAATCCTACGTCTGCCTGTTCTTTCTACGTTATACGCCTATCTGTTCTTTCTAAATCCTACTCCTGTTCCCTCCAAATGTTTCCGATGCAAAATATGAACGCCATACTTTTTCTCTCAATACGTAGGGCTCAGTTCTTTGAATCCTTACAAAAAGGAAATTATAAAGAGTTTTCTATAACACCTTTTTTTCTTCGTCTGCTAGAGTCAGTCGCTGGATTGTTTCCGGGTCAGATTCCTCATCAGTGCCACCTAGAGAGACTAAATGTACTGTCCGAGTTTAGTCATTTCCCGGCTGTTAGAAATTGACACTATAATTTCCTTACAATCTGAGCAAATGGCAAATTGTCCTCATCCCACGCACGTTTTTTTTGTTGGTTGCTTTTTTTTTCTCTGTATATTCCAATTTTTAAATAGTCGTATTTTCAAATGTGAAGTAGGCCTTTTTGTTTTTTAAGAAACAAGCTAAATCTATTATTTTGTTGTTGATTTGTTGTTGTTGTCGTTTTCAATGTTTGTCGTAGACTACCAGAAGCAAAGATATTAGTTTAACCATGGTTTAATGTTGAACGGAATATTACACTGACCAGACACCTACACGCCCAGAGAGGGGATAAAAAGGAGAATAAATTATTTAATAGGTCCGTCATAGGAGAATTTGAAGTTGTTAAAACATGTCTGTAAATCAAAGGCTGTACAACTAGAATACTGAAGGACAATTCTAAGACAAAGCGGCATTTCGCAGTGCAAAGGAGCTCCATGCAAGACATTTTCTTCTATATGTACTTTGTTAAATACACAACTCTCTCTGAGTTAACAGAGTCCTTTTCTCTTTATAGCCAACTGTGCGTTGATAAGCGAAAATGCTATTTTGACATTACCATTACTACCGGGAATGAGTTTCTTTTGAATATAGAATATACATATATATCATGGGCGTAGCCAGGATTTTTTTTTCGGGGAGGGTTTTGGGGGGATTTGTATCTCAAAACCCCCTGATAGGGGTTTTTAAAATCTCAAAACCCCCTGGTAGGGGGTTTTTAACTCAAAACTGCCTCGGCTGTGCTGTGGTAAGTGATGATTTAGTATTAAAATCTCACCTAAAATAAAAAAAAATGAAAGCAAAAATCTGTCATTTAATTCCGTCCCCCCCCCCCGGGGGGGGGGATTTCATTTCAGGGGGGGGGTTGAACCCCCAAGAACCCCCCTCCTGGCTACGCCCATGATATATATTATATATTATATATATATATATATATATTATTTTTAATGATATGAAGGATCACTTCAAGTTGTGCCATAGTGCAGTAAAAACAGAATAATAGCCGTACATTTTCACAATTTAGGCCCATGTTTGTCGGATGGAGGACAAGACCCCCCCCCCCTCCAAAAAAAAAGATGACATATCCTTCTTTTGCCAAACGTTTAGTAGCCCTGAGATACAATTACCAATTTTAATTAATATAGTAATTAATGGAACTAACTTATTGACTAGATCTAATCATGGGGGAGCGGTGGCTGATTGGTTAGGCGCTTGGCTTCCGAACCCGGGGCCCTGAGTTCGAATCTCAATGATGACTGGTATTTCGAATTTCCGGGATTTTCAGGGCGCCCGACTCTAATGGGTACCTGGCTTTAGTTGAGGAAAGTAAAAGATTTTTTACATAAATTCTTTCTGGGAATTTAGAATTCCTGACGTACGTTCTTTCATTAGACAATACCGTAATGCTACACATCTTTCTATTCCTAGGTCTAAAACTCTAATTCAACTCCAAGATGATAGAACTTCTCTTCACAAAGATAGTTTTATATTTTAACACATGAATATACTAATTATAGTCCATTCATTTCATATTTTAATCAAACTAATATTTAAATTAGTTTTTCTAAAGCATTTTTCGTATATTCGTTCGCTAAAGCTGCGAAGCCGTGTTGATATATATCCATTCATGAATCGCGTACTAAAAAAAGGTCACGCATGCGCAGAGCAAAGCCTTCACGCAGTGCAGAGTGAACTCTATCTAAGCCAATATTTAACTCTAGATCTAGATCTATGTCTAACTGAAGATCAACTTTATACTTTAACACATGAACAAACGAAATTAAGTCTATTCATTTCAAATTCTAATCAAATATATGTAGGCCTACAAGCAAATTTTTTATTTGAAAAAATGGATTTAAGTCGATTAGCTATTTTGATAGCTCCATTCATACTATTTTTACATTTACGCATTCCGCATTCGCTTTACTTATAACATTATTATTTCGTTTAATTGTTTACAAAACACTCTCAGTGACTATATCGACAGTGATATGCAAATTAAGACCCGCGGGCAATATATGTCTAGTAATAAAATAAATACAGAAAAAAATATCTGATTCATTTTGGGTATCACACAGGTGACACCGTTAGCTGCTTGATTTTCTGAATCGGCCAGCGGGAAGACATATTTATGCGATTGTTTATTGATATTTTTATTATAAGGACATCTAGGTCTAACACTAGACCTGAATTTCCGATTTAGAACTCTTAAGGTCCAGTCTAGATCTACTTTGCAAAGCTTATACACTTGAATAAAATTGAAGGAACTTTAAATTTACTGTTATCGCATACCCGGTACCATGTTGGCTCTAGACCTAGATAGATTTGTAAGTCTCTAGCCAAATTTATATTTATTTATTTTTTACTTTGAAAAAGTAGAACGGTCACACAAGAGTTTTCCCCAATGTGGCCACGAGCTAGTAATTCTTGTCTCAGAGGTATACATCAACTGTTAAATTTCTAGGAAGATCTTTAGAGCAGTATTCGAGATTAGAGTCTACCCTCCACAAAGGAGTGACTTGAATTAAAAAAAAAACGAATAAGAAATGTCAGTGACATATGTTATAGACGGGGCGCAGCGGGGTGCGAATGAAAGTAGGCGCACATGCGTGTATTAAGGAGAAAATGCCGAAAGTTGTTTGGGCGTGCAAATATTATAATCATTGTGTATTTTTAGAAACAGGATTAAAGTAATAATAAAGATTAAAGTTTCTAGTTGTATGTTGATTGACTAATAGAGAGTCTCGTGTCTTAATAATAGAGTGGTGTCTTTCCATTGTGCAGTCTTCAATAAAGACTAAGACTAAGACTGCTTTATTGATCCTTACGGAAATTTGTTGTGATTACAAGGACTCCTTTCTCATATAAAGACAACACAACAGAAAAATACACATAAATAAAAGCCCGCACATTTTCACATTCCCACCATTTTTTGATCAAATATGTGTGTCGACCTAGTTTCTTTTACACCCAAGTTTCTCTTTTTAAACATTAAGAACAAAGAGCCCACCTCCAGCATTGCAATGTCATTTCTTCCTTAATTGTTCCCCCCACCTTTTTTTTTCACAGCTTGTCCCACTTCCCACACCAAAAGTTTGTGCCCGGGTCATGAGTATAAGACAATGTATTTGAATCTCCCACTCTTGCTTCAATTGACTTAGATCTAGCTTGAATGGCAAGTGGGGTTTAATCCTAGTCATACACCTTGTCCTAAGTCAGAAGTAAATAGCATTGCTACTATCGTTACAAAAACTCTCTGAGAAATATGTCACGTTGGGTGGCCTGGTGGCTGAAAGGTAAAGCGCCTTCCGAACCGAGGATGTCTCGGGCTCAAATCTCGGTGGACTGGGATTCTGAATTTCAAAATTTTTAGGGCGTCCACCCAACTCTAATGGGTAAGTGGCATTAGTTAGTGGAAATTAAAGACGGTCATTGTGCTGGCCACATGACATCTTTGTTAACCGTTGTCCATGAAACATCTGTCCTATAGATTGCAATGTCTGAAACGAGTAGGCCTATTTTGTTATTTACTTATGCTATGTCAGCTTGTAGCATTTTTAGCTGCTTGGAAGTCGAAACTTTAAGACCATGGTGGCTAACGAGATCGACAGGGCCGCTTTATGAACTCACTCAGTGTCTCACCCTTAAAGGGAGAATCCACATTTAAAAAATAAATAACTTCTTAGGCAAATGCAATATGCATTGTTAAAACACAAGACTCTTGACAAAGAAGCAGGCACTCTCAGGTTCTAATTTTAGAAACACTTTACTATTCTTACAACTAATGTCATCATAATATTTTTAATTCACTTCATGTCCAATATTTTTTAGCTTACTCTTTTTAACATCCCTTCCATTCAATAATCACATTCGCACCATTTGTCATTCACACCATGCTGCGCTACTACCGTAACATGCAAATTAAATAAAGGAAATGAGATTTCATTTAAAAGTACTATATATCTTCACAAATATGACGTATGTTGGTTACTACTAGGAGGTACATTCAGTAGTAGTATTCCAAAAGCTTGGCTCGAGAATGTTATTTTGGGGGAGGTGCCTCAACAAAAGTCCTGCCCATGGCCATCAGATAGTTCTAGTCAAATCCGCCATTGTTTTTATACATGAGCAGTTAAAAGTCTAAAAACTAACAAATAAAAACATCACGCTATTCTCAGATGTAAATCTTATTTAAAAAAAGAGATTATACCAAGGGTCGGCCCTAACAATTGCGGGACCCTATACGAAACGGATTGCTCGAGGCCCAGTCTGGGTAGGAATAGTGATAATAAGTGAAAATTAAGATTTTGTATTAGAAAATAAAATCGTCTTAGCATTTTATCCATTCTTTACTAAGTACAAAATCACGATCAAATTAACTTAACTTTACGAGCCTTGCAAGTAGCCAAGTCATACAAGTAATTGATTGCTTTGAGGCGCGAGAAGCTTATTTCACCAGATGCCAATGTTACGGGTATTGTATAATGCCGTTTTTGTTTTGTTTTTTCTCGAGCATGATTGACTTTTTCCATATTGAATGACACCCCAAAATGATAATTATGTCTATATTTCAGGAGATTTTATGAGTGTTCATGAGATTTAAATAATATCAGCACTTTTTCGTATATTTTACAATTTCAAGATATTTCCAGGTGCTCCTGGAAAATCAGGAGGCAGCGGAAACCATGTTAAGTTCTAATGGTTTAATTTAATAATTGACACCTAGAATTAGCGCGAGGCATATGAAAGTGCGGGGCCCACTGTGGTGGTTTAGGTTGCAATGGCCTAAGGCCGGCCCTGATTATACCGGTAAACTGTAGCAGCCACATTAGATAAAGATCTAAATGACACAAAGTTTGATACATTTCAAATGTACAGTCTCTAAATCTACCAACGCTCGAACTTCAAATGAAGTAAAGATTTTTAACGGGTCCATAGTTTTTAGCAAGAAATAAACAGGATGTATTCTAAATTTGAATTGAGCTCACTAACTACGAAGATGGCTGGGTTCTTGTCCGCAGATAACGAAATGGGAACCCCTGATGCAGCTGAACCTATTGTTATTGACTATCCCCCTTCCCTAACCCCATTAAAAAATATTTTATTGAAACCTACCAGGAAACGTGAAATAAACAAAAAGGCCGATCGGATACCCCATCCCATAATTCTTTTATGTGTGGCTACAGCTTCCCCGCGCACTCCATCAGCCCTTCCCTCAAATAAAATAGAACAGCAGACGACCTAGACTTCATCTCAATTCCTTTTATCATCTTTCTTTCACGGGCAGCAGCGAGTCGGTGTGCGAGTCTGTGTCTCTAGAAAACTCTATAACCTAAAAATAAACAACCCCCCCTCCCCTAAGCTCCACTGCTCTGTTATTTTAAGAGCCCCCCGCCCCCCGTAAGAAATGTGTAACCCTTTATCGTCACCTTTCATCTACGCTCTATTGCTAAACGTTCATAAAAAAATAAAGGTCCACGGGCGTGCCCAAGCATTTGAGTGTGGGAGGGTGCGAAGGAAATGATTTATTGAGTTTCGACAGCAAGAAGCGCTACGGCAGTATCGGGGTCATCTTTAGAAAATATGTAGGTACCGGGACTTAATACAGGATTCCACTAGTATAAAGACTTACTTCTATACAATTACCACAACCCTTACCAATGTTGCCGCGTTATTCTAATATCTTTCAATACATAACATTAATGTTGTTAATTAACATTTCTTTTATTATCTACGTCATCATCAAGTTTGGACGCTAGGACGGTGGCCATGTTGTATTTGCTTAGGACTGTACATGGTGTTCTGAAGTTCAAACCTTGTCCGCTGAGATGTCCTGTCTTCCTACAGAAGCTTTGGGCTCGGACATAAACAATCTTCACTTCTGGTATGACTTTACCAGTCAAAGTGTAGCCTGCAGGCATTCCCTTCATGATATGACTTTACCAGTCAAAGTGTAGCCTGCAGGCATTCCCTTCATGTTGGACTTTTTTATATAGACTTAAAAAATAGGTGACTCGGTGCAACTACAGTCTAGGAATGAAAAATATTTTAGGCAGAGTATTTAGATGTGACAGTGCGTAGTGGCGTCGTTAGGGAGTATTTAGACATGTTAGTTAAACATGGAAGAGTGTAGTGGCGTCGCTAGATAGTATTTAGACGTGGCAGTATGTAGTAACGATTGTGCAGTGGCAGTGTGTATTGGCGTGTAGCGTCGCTAGGTATAGGTGGATCCAGATTTTTTAGAAAGGGGGGGGGGAGAACCTACCCATTTTATCCTAATCCTGTATTTTATAGTTGCAATTTGGTTGAGTAAGGTTACGGTGCAGATTTAGATACTTCATTCAAGCTCCCTTCCAGTCCCTTGTAGTCGTATAAATAATGTAAAATGAAACAAAACACAGGCTTTCAATACCAGTCTAGTAATAGACAAAATACAAAGTTGAACACAAAATGTTCATTTATTCTTTAACTCATAACTCTGCTGCCTGTCGTCATTTAGTCTCCTCTTTCATCAGACCAGACCAAGCATCGCATGAAGTTGATGTCATTTAGTCTCCTCTTTCATCAGACCAGACCAAGCATCGCATGAAGTGGATGTCATCCATTATTCTCTAAAAATAGCAACGTATTCATACTATTACATCAGCCTTTACACACATGCGCGCACTTTCAAAAGTAAAGCACCCATTTCAGATCTTGCGATTTATTAAAGTCATGGGATCTATGCCCGAGGTTAACGAGGGTGTCATTTTGACAAAGTAATTCTGAGGGGGGGGGGGACTCAGGGGCGTCCTAAAAATCCCAGTCTTCACCGAAATTTGAAACCGTGATTTCTCGATTCGGACCCCAAGAGCTCTACCACTCGACCACGCACTTTTCAAGCATTTAAAAAAAAAACGTCAAAGAATTTTTAAAAATATTTTTTTAAGTTAAAAAAAAAAAGATTTATGGTCAGTGTTATTGTATCCACTTGTGTGGGAAGTTTTGACCAAACAATGCCATTCTCAATATATGAATTTCTTTTGGCGCTAAACAACTATAATTAGAAGTGAATAACTGGAGACGTCTCTGTTTCCAAACCTGTCCACTGTGTCAGTGGATTACAAGCACAATGTAATTCAATAGCCTCAGGAACGACAACCTGTGTTCTATTCTATGAAGTCACGACATTTCAAATGTCATTCAATTTTTTTATTACACAACTTTATTGTTCAAACTATCTGCTTTGTTGTTTTTTAACTCGTAATAAATCATTTACATTAGTTTATTTTTATTTTTTATATTACATGAAGTTATTTCGTAATTTAAAAATCATCTTGCATTATTGAAAAAGAAAAAAAAAACAAAATGGCGCAATCTCAATCTAATATTTTAAAGATGACCTTGCAGGGATGCCCTCAAAAGATGGCAATTATAACATTGTAATTACACAATTTTAATGTCAAAATTAATTTGATTCCATTTTTATGTGAAAATTTGAAAATTTTCAAAATTACAGTTTCAAAACTTACCATTTTTTTAAGAACTGTAAGAGAAAACAGAGTCGACTACATGTGGGCCAATAAGGATATGAACGAAGCAGGACGTTTTGGCGCCGCCGTTTTGGCGCGAAGGTCGTTTTGGCGCGAAATATTTTGGTCACATAATTTACGTTCATTGTATTATTTCTGTAAAAAAGAATGAGACATCTCTATGTTTTGTATGTGTGTGTTAAGACGTATTTTTCATGTACAGAACAAGAGATACTTTTGTCCGTTATGTTTGGTATTTCAGTTTGTTATTTAATTCTTGTTAGATCACTAACATTACACAAGACCAGGCAGCAATCCATACTTCACAGTATGCGTGCATGAAATAGTCAAAGTTATTAAGACTTTTTTTTTCGCTGGACGGTGTTTGAATTCATACTATGCAAACAATATTATAGTAGAGTGAAATATACATTGTTATAAAAGCTACGTGCTTATTAAATTATCATCAAATTATATCTGGCGCCAAAACGTCACGTACCGGTACCGGGATATGAGTACTTCCCATACGAACTTGGACTATTAAGAATGTATACCAGAACTTAAAAAGATTCTCACGACTGAATTGAGTACTAGCATTTATGAATGTATGTAATTAATACAAGACATAGATGGAAGCATCTAGGTCAGTGAATTCAAAGCAACCAATGTGTTGTTTCGAAAAAAAAAAAAAGAAAACAAATGATATCGATACATATGTGCAGTACTCCATAGTGAAATGCCCTACGATACCGGTGCTTCTGGTCGAGATTCTCGTGAAAACTGTGTGTCGATTTTAAGTAAAATAAGAGTTACAACTTGCTATACTCCCCTAGTTTGATTCCTCCAGCTTCTGCCTGATAACTACTATATAGATCTAATTAATATGACGTTAGTATGGTAATGTGGTAATCACACGATATAAGGGAGATGAGAAGGAAAATTGTTACTAGACAAATTAAACTGTGACTACGTACCTTGACTTTAAGGACGCAGTTTACTATACCGAAGGCCTGCCGGTAATTTATAGAAACTATATGTTCTTAGAAATATTTACTTTTTATAAAGTGTATTAATAGTATTATAGTATAATACTGTATCACTCGAGTAGATCTGTTTTGATTATATATCTCAATTCTCTCAGATTTATTTCAAATATGTTTGTTGTATATTTCTGACTAAATTGACATAAAATAACAATCTTTTGTGAAATCTAACATCAATAAATAGAAATCAATTGCTAGCTCTGCTGCAACTTGTTTTGTAAAAAAAAATAATTGTGTAAAATGTTTTACAAGTTTCGGATGTTCCTTCAGAGTTGAAGATAATTTACTTCCTAGTCCAAACCTTCCACAGGACGACGAGTGATGGGAGCAGGCAAGGTTTGAATCCGGGACCATCGATAAGACCGAACAACAGTGCGCAAACTCACAACCAGGCGGCAGTTGTGTGAAAATGACAAAATTTTAAAAAAAAAGTAGTCTGTAGGGAGAGACTTTTTTTTTGTCAGAGATTGTAACAAAACTCTTACAGTCTTAGTTGGAAATGTTTTTTGTCTGAGATTGTAACACAACTCTTACAGTCTTAGTTGGAAATGTTTTTTGTCTGAGATTGTAACAAAACTCTTGTAGTCTTAGTTGGAAATGTTTTTTGTCTGAGATTGTAACACAACTCTTACAGTCTTAGTTGGAAATGTTTTTTGTCTGAGATTGTAACAAAACTCTTACAGTCTTAGTTGGAAATGTTTTTTGTCTGAGATTGTAACAAAACTCTTGTAGTCTTAGTTGGAAATGTTTTTTGTCTGAGATTGTAACACAACTCTTACAGTCTTAGTTGGAAATGTTTTTTGTCTGAGATTGTAACAAAACTCTTGTAGTCTTAGTTGGAAATGTTTTTTGTCTGAGATTGTAACACAACTCTTACAGTCTTAGTTGGAAATGTTTTTTGTCTGAGATTGTAACAAAACTCTTGTAGTCTTAGTTGGAAATGTTTTTTGTCTGAGATTGTAACACAACTCTTGTAGTCTTAGTTGGAAATGTTTTTTGTCTGAGATTGTAACACAACTCTTACAGTCTTAGTTGGAAATGTTTTTTGTCTGAGATTGTAACAAAACTCTTGTAGTCTTAGTTGGAAATGTTTTTTCTCTGAGATTGTAACACAACTCTTGTAGTCTTAGTTGGAAATGTTGTTTGTAACAAAAGAACTGGTTGGTTGACACATTTGTCAGTATTGCCAGAGGACTTTGATGACCAAAGTATCTCAGAGCTACTGGTTTAAGGGGTAGAAATCTTCTTTAGGAAATTAACAATTTCATACTCCAAGTAGAAATCAAAGATTGAGAACACATCATTAGCACACAATATTACCCCGATTCAATAATAAATAAAAAGTAAAGTTCCCCTTTCAGAGCTTACGGCCCATAGCTCAGACTATGTTCCCCTTTCAGAGCTTGTGACCCATAGCTCAGACTGTTTCCCCTTTCAGAGCTTGTGACCCATAGCTCAGACTATGTTCCCCTTTCAGAACTTGTGACCCATAGCTCAGACTATGTTCCCCTTTCAGAGCTTGTGACCCATAGCTCAGACTATGTTCCCCTTTCAAAACTAGCGACCCATAGCTCAGACCGTGTTCCCCTTTCAGAACTTGTGACCCATAGCTCAGACTGTGTTCCCCTTTCAGAACTAGCGACCCATAGCTCAGACTATGTTCCCCTTTCAGAACTTGTGACCCATAGCTCAGACTGTGTTCCCCTTTCAGAACTTGTGACCCATAGCTCAGACTGTGTTCCCCTTTCAGAACTTGCGACCCATAGCTCAGACTATGTTCCCCTTTCAGAGCTTGCAATCCATAGCTCAGACTATGTTCCCCTTTCAGAACTTGTGACCCATAGCTCAGACTGTGTTCCCCTTTCAGAGCTTGTGACCCATAGCTCAGACTGTGTTCCCCTTTCAGAGCTTACGGCCCATAGCTCAGACTATGTTCCCCTTTCAGAGCTTGTGACCCATAGCTCAGACTGTTTCCCCTTTCAGAGCTTGTGACCCATAGCTCAGACTATGTTCCCCTTTCAGAACTTGTGACCCATAGCTCAGACTATGTTCCCCTTTCAGAGCTTGTGACCCATAGCTCAGACTATGTTCCCCTTTCAAAACTAGCGACCCATAGCTCAGACCGTGTTCCCCTTTCAGAACTTGTGACCCATAGCTCAGACTGTGTTCCCCTTTCAGAACTAGCGACCCATAGCTCAGACTATGTTCCCCTTTCAGAACTTGTGACCCATAGCTCAGACTGTGTTCCCCTTTCAGAACTTGTGACCCATAGCTCAGACTGTGTTCCCCTTTCAGAACTTGCGACCCATAGCTCAGACTATGTTCCCCTTTCAGAGCTTGCAATCCATAGCTCAGACTATGTTCCCCTTTCAGAACTTGTGACCCATAGCTCAGACTGTGTTCCCCTTTCAGAGCTTGTGACCCATAGCTCAGACTGTGTTCCCCTTTCAGAGCTTGCGATCCATAGCTCAGACTATGTTCCCCTTTCAGAGCTTGCGATCCATAGCTCAGACTATGTTCCCCTTTCAGAACTTGTGACCCATAGCTCAGACTATGTTCCCCTTTCAGAACTTGTGACCCATAGCTCAGACTATGTTCCCCTTTCAGAACTTGTGACCCATAGCTCAGACTGTGTTCCCCTTTCAGAGCTTGCGACCCATAGCTCAGACTATGTTAGTCAAGTGGAAGTTAAAAATCCCAGTTTTCATCAGCATTCGAACCTGAGACCCCCGGATTAGAAGCCATGCATTTTAACAGCCACCAATGATAGACATGTAGGTTTAAACTTCACAACTGAAGGATCCCCTGATTGTTGTCTTCTCTTATAGTTGTATCCTCTCTTAAATTAGCTGCTCCAAAATACAAGACCTAGAACTAGTTTCAAATGAACTCCCTTGGTTATTTTTAAGTAGGCTTACTATGGAAATGTACAATGTTTCTTTTAGTATTAACACAGGGTTTATACAATTAAAAACAACCTTGACGCTTATTATTACATGGTTATATGTTACTTTTATCGGCTTACTCTAGATGACTCTTTAACTCTAGATGACTCTTTAACATTCATGCGAAAAACGACTATTTTCAGAAGCTGAATTAAACAACGTATAGTCTATCAACTATTTCAATTCAATAAAGCCAGAGTGTTGAGGAAAGTTTTATGAAATATAATTTAATTAGGCCAACTGTTCACTAGACCTTTAGAGAGGACATAAGATAGATGGACTTGTGTTCGAATCTTAAAGGAATAGCCTTTGTCACATCTTGGAGTTTCAAACCATATGTATAATGTGATATATCTTAAAGGAATAGCCTTTGTCACATCTTGGAGTTTCAAACCATATATATAATGTGATATATCAGGGAACAAATCAATAGGTATAGCCGTTGGGTATACTTAGTATTTTGATCATATGAAAAATATAGAACTATGGAGAGAAACATATTTGTTTTTAAAAAACGTATCTCTTTTTTCATTGTAACAAAACAATCAATTTTAAAATTATTTCTAATTAAACAACTATGAGACCCAGAAACAACTTTTGACATATTTTATTTTACATAAAATGTATCATTGCTTCTGCTTCTTCTTCTTTTTCTTCATTTTCACAGCATTGGGACCTAAGCCATACTTACTCAACCTAGCAGCAGACATGACCTTACTCAACTGACGTTCCAGCTGTCTGCTGTCCAGTGTTTTATTTTCTCCCATTTTGTCTGCAGCACTAAAATTTTTGATAGAAATTTTCTTTTTCTTCTTTTTGACCTCAGTGGCATTCTCTGTATTGGATTTCTTCTTTCTTTTCTTCTTTGTCTTCTTGGCTGGGTCTGTGCTTTGGTTTTGTGTGTTGTTTGAACTGAAAGTTGGAACTGGGTCGGATTCCATTTTGTTTGTTTTCTTTACTTCTGGACTGGTTGATATCGCCAGATTGAGCTGCTTAGTTGAAGACTGAGCTTTAGACGAAGGAGATAATACATCATCAGGAGACTCCACAACTTTCTCCTTGATTTTATTTCGGGATACATCCTTACTTACAGAATGATCTTTCGAATGGGGAGATAATACATCAAGATGTTTAACTTTTTTCTTGATTTTACTTTTCGGCTGAATGTTTTTGCATTCAGAAGGATCCTTGTTATTTGTTAATGTTTCATTATTGTTCCTTATATCAAGTGTGACCTGACAGTCATCAATTGACATCATTCTGGCATTAGTCTGTTTGTCAGTCAAAAATACATCAGTTAAATTTTTATCTCCCTTTTTCTTCTTTTTCTTTTCTGGATGATTTGAGCTATCCTGATCCTGAGATAGTTTCTGTCGTTTTATTTCCATGTCAGAGTCTTCTAAGCAGGCTTTTCTTTTCCTCTCTTTCTGTGTTGATACCAGCTTCTTGGAAACAGATTCATTCTTGGAAACAGATTTAATCTTGGAAACAGATTCATTCTGGGAAACAGTCTCTTCGGTTTGCTTTTCTCCCTCTGAACTCCTTTCTTCATCCAAAGATTTTTCCAGGCTTTGATCACCTGCTGTCTCAACAGCAGATTCACTGGCCCCTGATTTCTTTTTCTTCTTTTTTTTAGCCTCTCTGGTGAAGAAAAAAATAGAAACATCTCATGATAAAAGCTTTTCAAAGATATATGTCACATTTGAATGCTCAATCAAGTCAATAAAATCAGAGGTATTGTATACCTTGTGTAATAAAACTGACATAAATATGTACATTTGAGTCAGGCCAATTATTGGATTCAATTAATTCAACATGTTTAGAGTTTAATGCAACCAACATTTCCAACATATCTCATTGCTTGGGTTCAAAGTACCAGTAAGTTTGAATTGGATAAATCAGTTGACACATTCCTTACAGTTCACAGGCAACAAACAAGGTAATGGACTAAACTACATTAGCTGATTATTGTACAGTGCTCAGCATCCATCATGTTACCCTTTGTAACAGAAATGGATGATTTGACATACAGGTATTTTACTTAGACTATTAGGCCTCTGAGTCAAACTACACAATGAAAAGTCTTTTTAACATTGATAAAAACACAAAACAAAAAGTTGTAAATTAAAAAAGCACATGGATCAAATGTCAAAATACAATTACTATACAGCTTCCATTTAACAACAGGTTTCATACACAACATGCATCAACAACAAATGTGTGCTGAAATAATGGTATAGCTGTCCAAAGATGAGAGTGGGTATTCATCGCTGAATGATCATAATAAAAATTTTTTATTATAATTCAAACACTTACTTTGGTTCCAGCAGGGATGGCAATATTTTCACCTTTTTCTCAAAACTTTTAGCCCTGGAATGAAATTTTCGTCGCTCAGCAAGTTCTTCCTGTTTGGACTTGTACTGACTCATCTTCTTCACTGAAACCCAGGAATTGAGTTCTCTCTCTGGAGCCTTCAGAATCTGTTGAAGAAATCAAACTACATTTATAGAAAACCTACTGGACTGTTCATACTTTAAATATATAAACACTAAATATTATGATACATAAAAAGTAAAAGTATGTTTTTCTCTTCTAGAGTTAGCAGATGATGTCAAATGCAACTATTTTTGTGTTTCTACATCCAATTGATGTTATGGAATCCTATGTCCAGCACAAATACCAATGAACCTTTCTCACAAATATTCACACTGGAGATGAATGGAATCAGGACAACTTAATTAATCATCTCAGATTCAAAGCGAGACCTTTAACATTTGGCAAAGTCTGTAAATTGATGTAATATTTTTAGATTTATTCCTGAGCATCCTAAAATTTGAAAATGTTTAACTGGTTAAAAAAAAAAAAAAAAAAAAAGGTAAGGGGAAGTAAATTCAAAATACCCTAATAGCCACTATTTCAGATACATTTCAAGCTTTTGTTCCTGCCTCATGGATCTTCAGATGAATGTCTTAACACTAAAGTGTTTAGATAAAAACTAACATTTGCATGTACACATTTTGGACAACAGAATATAAATACAAATGACTGCATTATATTTATAAACTATTTCTAAGACTTTAACTATTCTAAGATGATATTTACATTATTTGAATCTTGCATATGATAAAAACCTAATATTACAAGATATAACAGTCACAAAGAGAGAATTAGCATAATACAGTTTTTGATGATATTAGCTATCTTGGACTTGAGGATAAAAAAGGTCAGTGGCAGTTATGTTTTTTGACTGCCCAAAATATTAATCAATCAATCAAGTCAGAATGCAGATGTTTATGTATATATGAGGCCCAGCTGTGACCTACATATTCTTCCACATATGACGGCAAAGGACAAGGCAAAGGACAAGGGGAACATGTTCATCACTAACTCATCTATAGATGATGACATGACCTATGATCTAAAGTTGGTGCTTTAAAAAAACAATGAAATCTTCTTTGACAACATGTACCACTTGAATACAATGAACTGAAGCTCAATAGACAATGTATTGTAGCTTTACACTCACTTCTTCTGTTGAGAGTCCATAATCATTGGGGACCACTTCTCTATAGGTAAATGGCAGAGAATCAATTTTGTCTTTTAGATATTCTTCAATGTATTCATCAAATGTTTTCTTGGCTGGGCAAATAATTAAACAATTAAACAATTTCATTGGTTACAGTATTAAACCTGCTACAAGGATGTAACATAAAACTAGTCAACAAAAAATAACAATAGAAACAATAACAATAGCAACATGTTAACAAAAATTAAAATAAATAAAAAAGTAGAAAATTGTATAATTATTAGTACTAGAACTAACAAATTTAGAAATGAATAAGTAAATACATAAATATTACAGTCAAACCCTGTTAATTAGACCTAAGGTTTATCTGTCAAAATCCTTAAGTATCAAAACAATTTCTATTATTATATATGTAATGTTATCTGTTCATTTGGACTGAAATTCTACTGAAGGAGACCAAAGAACAAAAGAGCAAATACAAAAAATAAGCCTCATGTCGGAAATGTGGCACTTCAGAAAAATACATTTTTTTAACCATCCAAACCAATGATGCAAAAATGAATGAAGATTGTGACACTGCAATGACCGCAAATGAGGATGATGCCCTTTTGAGGTGGTGCAAATGACAGCACAGGATACTAAGAGAGACATAGAAACTTTGCAGCAGTATTTGATGAAGGAGAGCAGCCCCATTGCTGGATTAGATGGTGATGATTATGTTCAAGTGCAGTCTGTCAAGAGAATGTGTCAGATCCCACTGGATCAGATCTTCAAGCATTGACTAGAATTAAGCAGATACTTTCTCTATGCTTCGCATATATGAAGAAAGTTTGTAGGTCTTTTTTGTATGTTAGCTAAACATGTCAATCACACAGTTAAAAAAGTTTAATAAACATTTGATATAGTACATAAATTATAACACAAACTGTCTTGTAGGATAAGGAAGATTGGTTTAATCAGACAAGTTGGTTATTAGGATAAAAAGACCATATCCAGATGTGATCAGATTAGCTTGATTTAACTGTAATATTTATTCCACAAAAAAAAATGTTAAGTGTTGAATATCAAAATGAAATAAAGAAATTGCATTAGGCCTCTATAATAAATAGAAAGACTTACTTGGATCAAAAACAGGTAGCTTTTCAACCAATCCTTTCTTCTTTTTATTTTTTTTCTTTTCAGCTTTGTAATCATGTGTGGGGTCATAATCAGCATCCATCTGCAGTCAATACAAAAGATAAATCACATGTGGGTAAAAGATCATAAATGAATTTTAATTATAAGTGGCTATCAATAGTAAAATAGTAGTTCCAGCATTTTAATTTTTTCTATATTGTTTTAGAATTGTACCAAAACCTGAAAAAAAGAGCAAATTATTTTAAGCTCTTGAAAATTTACTTTAGGAATAGAAAATGCCAATGAATAACTAAGCAAACAAACAAAAGAAAAACGTACAACAAAATCAGGATCATCAACTCCTGGTTCATAGTCTTCTTCATAACCTTCTTGAAAGGCTTCTTCATTCTCTCCATCACCTTGTTGTTCCTCATTTATTCTTTCCTTCCACCAGTCATCTACAAACCAAAAATTTAGAATGAATAATTATTGTCAATGTAATTTTACATCATCTTATCTTATATAATACAGACGTTTCTTCAAAAAAGAAGATGATTACGTCCTACGCGTCATGCATTTAGTCATGCATATTAACCAATGACTTAAATTCTGCCAAGTCATTGGTTTTCCTGGCTAGCCCAGGCAACCCATTCCATGCTCTAATAGCACTAGGGAAGAATGAGTATTTGTACAAATTTGTCCTAGCATATGGGACGAGGAATGTGCCTTTATCTTTGTGTCTTTCAGAGTATTTTATTAAATTTTGTTTTTGTATTTGAAGATTATGGTTCAGTGTTTTATGTATGATTGCTACTTTACTTTTGAGCCTTCTGTCCTGAAGGCTTTCTAAATTTAGTGATTTTACTAAAGGTGTTACTCTAGTCAAATATGAATATTCATTTGTTATGGATCTCACTGCTCTATTTTGTGTCTGTTCCAGTTTCTTAATGTTTTCTTGAGTTGAGGGGTCCCAAACGGAGGATGCATATTCTATTATTGGCCTAACCAAGGTTAAATAACATTTTAGGTTTATGTTCTTATTTGATTTATAGAAATTTCTTTTAATAAATCCTAATGCTTTGTTTGATTTTTTTGTAGTTTCATCAATATGTGGATTCCATGACAGTTTTTCATTTATTATAAAACCTAGGTATTTTGCGTTTTTAGTCTGTGTTACTGGTTTGCCGTGAATAAGATAAGTGGAATTAATTTGTTTTAGTTTTTTTGTTACTCTTAACAACTGACATTTTTCTGGGTGGAAAGACATGCTCCAATTTGATTCCCATTTCTGTAATTCATCTAATTCTCTTTGTAAAATATCTGTGTCTTGTGTTGTTTTTATTGTTCTATATATTATGCAATTGTCTGCAAATAATCTGACTTTTGTTCCTGAAGTAATGCAATGTGGTAAATCATTTATGTAAATTAAAAATAGTAGTGGACCCAAGACTGTTCCTTGGGGTACACCTGAGTTTACTGTTATCGGTGTTGATTTAGAGCCATTTATTATTACAGTTTGTTCTCTCCCTATCAGAAAATCTTTAATCCACTGATGCAGTGGACCATTAATGCTGAAATATTTTAATTTTTTAAGCAAACTATGGTGGTGAACTTTGTCAAAAGCCTTAGAAAAATCTAGTAAGATAGCATCTATTTGTTCACTATTATCTAAACCTTTTGAAAAATCATCAATTAGTCCTATTAGTTGTTTCATATGATCTATATTTCCTAAAGCCATGTTGGTATGGTGTGAGGACATTATGTTTGTCTAAGTCGTTTATGATGTTGCTACATATTATGTGTTCTAGGATTTTAATAATAATAATAATCTTTATTATTTTTTTAAATAGGAGGGTGACATTAGCTTCTTTCCAGTCCTTTGGTACTCTGCCCTGGTTAAGTGAAGCCTGAAAGAGTATTTTGAACACTGGGGCTAGCTCATTGCTTAGTTCTTTGAGTAATCTAGCTGGAATACCATCAGGTCCAGACGCTTTATTTGGTTTGGTGTTGGCTAATAGTTTTTGAATTCCATTTTCTTGTACTACTATATCTTCTATGTTGTCTACTTGGTTCAAATTCAGTAATATGTCTTTGTCTCCTGGGGCTGAGAATGCTGATGCAAAGTATTTGTTTAGGATGTTTGCTTTAGTTTCATTATCATTATGTATTATGTTATGTTCATCTTTTAATGGCGCTATGCCTGTTGTTTCCATTTTCTTAGACTTAATGTATGACCATAGGTTTTTGTTTTGTTGTTATCTTTAGATATTACATTGTTTATGTATTCACTCTGCAGCTGTCTGCTTACATTTTGGGTTAAGTGTTTAATTTTTATATACTTTTTGTAAACTCTTTCTGCATTAGTTTCTTTAAATTTTCTATTTAGGTTTTCCTTCTGTTTACAATTCCAGAGGTTGGTTAATGTCTTTTTCTAATAAGAATGTTTGTTGAAAGTTTAATGCAGCTTGGTGTAGTTGTGTTAGATTACATTTATTCCAGAGTAAGATTTTTCTTTTGGGTTTTGTACTGGCTACTGCTTTTATCTGACTGTGTATTTTTATGATCTCATGGTCTGATAGACATCATGGAGAGATTCCTACATTCACCAATCAATAAGAATGTGTATTTTAGAATCTGTATGAGTATTTTAATGTTTTATGTTAAAATGTGCATATTTAAGTACTATTTATACTGGTTGTGTGGTATGCGCACTGGACTGTTACCTCAATGGTCCATGGTTCAACACTGTCATGCTAGAGGTTTGGGCTAGAATATCATAATGTTCTATTCTGAAGGAACATTCGAAACATGTTAACAAAAACAAGCAAACAATATTAGAGAAAGTATACTTTTTTTTTCAAAAAGTCTCTTTAGAGACATTTTATGTAGACACATCTATAGAAAGATCTATAGATCTAAAACTATTTCTTTAAAAAATTTTGCAAAGAAGACAAGTCTGTAGAAAGAGCTTTTATATAAAGAAATTCAGTTTGAAGGTGGGAACATCAATATGCTAGCAAGATCCTTTTTTCAAATGGGATCCTCTTGGACCATATGATGTGAAACTATAAATAAAATCAAAACTTTTACACAAATAAATGTAAGTGCAAGACACCCACCTGGTTCATCATCCACAGCAGCATCATATTCAAACTCAGGTTTCTTGGCTTCAGCACCATCTTCACCATAATAATCTTCATCAAAATATTTCTTGAAAAAATTTTTTAAGAAATGAAAAATTTTTTAAGAAATGTGAGATATGCCTTAATACTTTGTTTTGTCAAGTATAACATTTAAAAAAAAAATGAAATACTCATTTTAAGTTGTTGTTTTTTTTTTATATACAAAAACAACTTTCCATTTTCTGTAATAGCTCAAAATTAAATATTTCATCATAATTTCAGTTTATACCTTTGCCTTACAGTGGAATATTAAGTGCAGTATTCTACATAACTTCCAATAGATGTCCTCTACATATTTGGTCACAATATAATAAATGTTAAGTTATTGTCTGATAGTTTTCTTTACATCCTTGGTGCTTTTATTTTTCAATGTTTAAGCTTCTCTTATGTCATCCTTCTTTAAGTTCACAGAAACAAATTGAGTTTGGCAAGATAGGAAAATATCTAGTCCAGCTATTATACCAAGTAATTTGCACAATTCTGTATGGTTCTAAATCTGGTTTCTATACTACTACAAGAATTTCACCAGATGGTGCCTGGGCACCATTTTTGGGCATGAAAAGACAAAAGTACACAACACAAGGTTTATAAGATTAGAAAAGCTGACAGATTTATTTTAAAATCTCTGCTAACCTGCATTAGTTTATTGTGTTCATCAGGATCAAAATCTGCCTCCAGATCATAATCCAGGTCAGGTCTATCAGCAATCTGTCTGAGTTTCTCAAGTTTTTCTTTCCTTTCTTCTATTTGAATCTTTTGTAATAGACGAATCTCTTCCTTTCTCTGCTCTTTAAGCTTGACAAAACAAATAGTTTGCATGTAATTACAAACATAAAACCAAAAATTAGATTTTATTTTTGATGCCTATGTTGGACTGAAATAAAATTAAAATATTCGTCAAGTATTTGGCTGAGGTTGAAGTAGACAACTTATCCTGTATGAAAATCAGATGAACTAAAAACTTTACAGAACCAATTAACTGTTTTATAAAAAAAATTTGTTTACCAATCTCTTTTTGTCCAGCTTTCTCTGACGCTTATCTGCTCTTCGTGTATCCTTTGTCCGCACTGAAGTTTCAATAACACGAGGGTAACTTTTAATCTGCCAACAAAGTTATAAAACATATTAAAGCTTCAAATAACTTTTAAAAATATCAGATATGTCTCTCTACTGTAGATATATAACTTATCAGATATGTCTTCCAAGTGTAGATATATAAATTAAAGGAAAACATATGCATTAAAAAAAAAAGTGTGAAAACCTCATCACCACCAGGCTCTTCATGACGAAAATTATATTTATGCTCATACTCTTCCGCCTTTTCAAGAAAGTCTTCTTCTGCTTCAAAGTTTGGTAGGTTAGCTACCCTGTCCTCTTCATCACTTTCTTCACTACTGTAAATAGCAAGTGATTATGATTAGTCAAAATGTGAGCTAATGAGCAAAACACTTGTTACAGGGTTAGTAGCACTTTTCCATGACAAAATTTTAGGAGATTTTATGAGGTTTTTTAAGGATGAAATGTATGATAAGTGTGTGTTTCCCATCCGTTTGTGTGATACATAGTAAAACATCAAAACTAAGCATTTATCAAATCAATTATTGTTATTTGATTTTAAAAATAATAAATACCTTGCCAATATGCCACAGAAACAATGTTATCAGCTGTGGTATGCCCACAGAAAATGTAATGAAAGTTATCTTTTAATCAACTTGACTGTCATCCCAAAACCTCAAACAACCATTTTTTTCAAAGATTTAGTAAAGAACATTACAAATGTTTGCTTTCCATTTTTTAAAATAAGAAACATTCTTAGAGATGCCTTCATAATGTGTATTCTCTGTGATGGAAATTTACATTTTTAGTTCCTATGTGTATCTTATAGATACTAGAGTCATGGTGTGCATTTGAGGTAATGTTTTATTCTTTCATTAGCTAACTTAAATCCTTCTCATAAACAGAGCCTGTAATATATAGGACAATATAGGCTTATTTGATAGATTGTAACTAAAACTAAGTCACTAAAAATCGTGGACTATTCATGGCTTTGTGCAAAATATTTTCGTTAAATCTACCGTAAATCTAAAGTTTAGATCTAAGTCACTGAAATGGACTTTTCACGGCTCTGTACGAATTATTTTTGACTAGATTCTAGTGATTTAGCGTATTTCTAGAGTAATCTAGACATTAGATGTATCGAGTGTTAGACACTACGTTAGTATTTGCATTTTTATTTTGTATAAAGACGCACCATAAATGACGGACTTTGAACGCGATAGTGACTTTAGGACTTAGTTGGATTAGAGGCTACCTAGAGACAGAAAAGGAGTTGGTGATAGGATTTCATAAGGGGAGGACGCATTTTAGCGACAGAGACATCGACTGTGTCCTTTTGTTTGGATTGATCTCTCCACTTGTTAAAACTAGATGTGTATGTTTGCTTGTAGGTTAATCAGAGTAATCTGTCGGAATCAGACAGGCATCAATTAACTACAAGACAAATAGGCATCATCACACGAGATCATTAAATTGACTAAAATTCACAGTGTTTTCAGGTTAGGTGCAAATTATCTTCACTAGATCTACTTAGATATAAATCTAGATACTGTTACTAGCTAGATGTCTTACGGATTTTACACGCGAAGTCACTCTTACTGTTACAAGAAGATTTTAGGTAAGGGAGAGCAGGAGGGGTGTAGCCTACACATTAGGCTGGTAATTGATATAATTATAGACAATAGTTACTACAGACTAGATCTAGCGCACATTGAAAAGAAACAACCATTTCTGCGCTGCCTTCAGAAAAATAATGCCAGGTGAAATGCTAGCTTGAACCAAAGGCCATCTTCAATCACAAGGTCCTTCACAAGTAGGTGAAATGCGATGTAGATGAGTCACTGGTCAGCTCATTAACACAGCCAGCCCATAAGGTCATGTGATCAGAATGCCTAGTTATGCTGTTTTTTTTGTCCCCCACACATTTTTAGCAAGAAATAAGCAAAATTATATTTAAAAAATATTGGGTAAAAATTTTAGGAGAGTGGACAAAATTTTAGGAGAGTTCTGGTAATTTTTAAGAGAATTTTAGGATACTTTTCATTTTTTGGAGATTTTAGGAACACTATGAACCCTGTTGTTAGTACTTTGATGGCACAAGTAGCCTTTTACCTACCTGTCTTCCTGGTCAATGTAGCCATTATTTAAGATATAATCTCTCAAGACTTTTTCTTTTTCACTTAAGTTAGGATCATTCCAGTAAGCTTTTAATGGAGCCTAAATTTAAGAAATGTTTAAGATGTACAGAATAATTAATCTGATTTCTGAATATGAACTAGCAATAAATAAAGCTCTATAAAATGTTTCAAAATCACAGTAGTCAAAAATTGTGGACAGAAATATTACTTACAAGTTCAGATGCTGCTTCTTTATCATCAAGTTCATCCTTCATTCCTTTAATCCATTCAAGGTAATCATTTTCTTCTTTTTTCTAAGAAAATAAGTAGTACACATACAAATATCCACAAAATTTTAAACAAAACTGCTCAAATATTCACAGAAAAGAACAAAACAATAGTTTGAATAAATTGATACATTACATCACAAACTACACAAACAAAATATCTGGTATGGTAATAATTTTGCTCAATATAGAAATAAATACAAAAGCAGATAAAATGAAAATGAGCCGAAGACATCATTGACTGAAATGGACTGTTGTATGCAGGAGAATGACAATTTAACAAGCAAACTCAACAGACATAAAAGAAATTAAGGGAAATTGCAAAATGCTTCAATAGATATTTTGTACGTTTGGTACCTTCTCTTCTAACGTTTTTTCTTTCCTCACAAGAAGACCTTCTTCCTCGTCACTAGAATCATTGAGAACTTCTTTGAAACTGAAAACAGAACAGTTTGATATAATAATTGTAAAACTTAGTTTACTTTATACGTTAGAAGGACAGGCTAAAATAAAACCAAGCATCAACAGCACAAATTATATTAAAGATTCAACTTTTGATAGACATGGTCAACAGAATATTTATGAAATATTCAATTTTAATTTACGCTATCATTCAAATAAACTTTATTTAAACAACTTTTGTGACACAGCATAAAATTATTTTTTTTTAAAAATCAATTTGTACAGGTACACCTTTACCTGCTAGCAAGAAAACGTATTAAATAGAATAAAAAAACAATGTAGGATAAATGTAAACAGAAATATAAAGGTGATAAGCACATTTATCTTCAATAATAAAAGCATAAATTTAAAAAACAAAATTTGGATTAGTCTAGTGTCTGCAATTCCTTAAAATATTTTTGTGCTATATGTTGTATTTGTTTTATTTTGGTGAAAAGATCTGTAGATAACAAATTATTGACTAATCAAAAGAGCTTGTATAAAAACCAATTACTTTACACCATTGTGGGATCTCAGTTCCAAGACTGACATTATGAGCCATGAAATGAAGTGCATGCAATCAAATGTTTGTAACTTAGTAATGGTATTTAGTAGTCACTTTTATTACCTTTGTTTTATTTCCTCTTGTTCTTCAAAGTAACTCTTCCCTGCTGGCTGCTTAGGTTTTGATTCTTCATCACTTTCAATTCTGTTATTTTATAAAATAATATCTTTGAGTGAATTGATATAACAAAAACAAAAGATGTAATTATATGCTTTATTAGATCAATGAGGCATTCAGAGGATAAGTGATAAATAACTAACCCTGCCTTTTCAAGCAAGAATTTTCTTTCATGATCTTTCAGTGTTGTAGCTTTTTCTTTTTTTTTACTAACTGGCTTGGCCTCCTCTGTAATTACAATGTAATAATTATTGAATTTTGAGGCTAAAAATTAAAAATTGAGACTTCCATGAATGAGATTTTGTCACTATTTTTATCCTAACAACAACAGAAAAAAAAAAAAAAAAAAAACTAGACAGACTTTTCATCAAACACTTACCTTTAAAGAATTTTTCTCCTTCTTTGTATAATCTAGATTGCTGGAATCTAACAACAGCATAAGCTCGAAGCCAGTCTTTATCCATCTGAGGAGTGGAGCGCTGGAAAAGAAGAAGTAATTTATGGAATATTAAATTGTAGATATATAGAATCTAGAGAAAAAAGAATGCCATTATTGAGTAATATTTTATTGTCCAAAAAGATCACCACCAAAATTGATAGTATTAAATCTCTGCTATTCTCCAGATAACATGTTAATCACATTCAATATACTTCTAAAAATAAAATGTAAATATATTTATATAGAAGAATTTGTCTGATATTTTATTATACAATACTCACAATTTCATCCTCTGAAGATGAATCAGAAAAATCTGCATCTCCATACCTGTCTAAAACTGAAAATAAAAGAAAAATAGCATTCAAATTTCTTAAAGAGATACAGAGATATTTTGTAAAGTATCCCTACACATCTAGTTAAAATAAAATCTGATGTCAAAGAGACGTGGAGTGGATATGGTCTACTACCACAAGTTTTTTTTCCTTGACAACCAGACTGAAAACTTTTAATTTAAATTGAATGTTCTGTATTTTTTAAATTAACTAATTCCTTCATGAAAGTCATTTTCTTTTCAGACACCAGATGAACTAGAGACAAGGAAAGAAGGACTATTTCTCCTAACGCATAGACACTGGATATTTCTATTTGGGCCTGTTGAATGCTAATAACAGATTTAGTAAAGGCAGGGGAGAGCATAATAGGCAAGGGAGATAAAAAAAATATTTTTATTACTTTATTTTTTTGCTATTTGTCAACAAAAATTGAAGTACCCCTTTCAGACCTTGCCACTCTCTGGGGAAGATGATGTAAAAAAAGGTCAAATGTTTCTGTGGCCCACAGTTAACAAGGGTATCATGTTGCCAGCACAATGACCATTTGCCTTTACTTTTTCCCCAAGTCAGGTGTAAGAAATTGATGGGTTCAAAGTTCATTGTGATGCTGTAATTTTTTTTTTCTATTACAGAGAATAGCTAATAAACTTGATTTTTTTTAGTATCTTTGTTTTGGTTAATTAGTTAGTTAGCCCTGAGATTAAATCATCTGAACTTTGAAGCCATCAATTTCTTTTTTTCCCTCGACTATGACATCCTAATTACCACTATAAATTTTAGTACTTGATAAAAATAAAGAGCTAAAAGACGCATTGATGTGAGAGACTCTTATTAGGTTTCAGTGCCTGCCATGATTTTTCCTGTCTTCTTGCCTTCATCTAGTATACTGCATCACCACATTCTTTTTGGTCTTCCTCTGCATCTTGTCATCAAGAGGATAATTCTAAAGTTAAAAATGATTTTTCGTTAAGTTTATCTGAAGAGTACCACATTATTTCAAAATAAGCCATCGCTATTTTATTTCAGTTTCTTTAATCTATTTGAAGCATTAGTGCAAAGCAGGATTTTCTTATGTGTTGCAACAAGGTTAAAGTATAGAAACAGGCTTGATGCAACAACAGAACTAGAACTATCTAGATTTAGATAATCTATGTTAGAATTCCACTTTCCATGCTAATATCAAGAAATTATCCTCTTAAAGACAAGAAGTGAAGAACTGAGTAACATGAATGACACATGAAATGCGAAAGACTAGATCTAATTTATAAATTAAGTAGTTTTATTCTCTTTTGAAGTAGTAGTAATAATGATTAATCTCAGACAGTAATGACTGTAATTTAAAAGTAAAAGTATTTTTATAAGACAAGATTTAACAGTCACAGTGACACAGACTGTAAGTAGTGTAAGACTCTAAGACACACTTCTTATGTCGTAATGATTACAGATATCTAGACTGAGATCTAAGTTACACTTTGAGTTGGACTTAAGAAGTTGAGTCTTGAGTCAGAATCAGATGTCTGATTCAGTGATTGATCATATTGATGTGACAGAACTGTCAGAACCAACACGCCAGTGTCGCCAGACGGCGAGAGACTTGAGTGACTTGTCACTTGTGTAGACTTCTCAGTTTCTGTCAGTTGACTTGTCACTCAAAAAAAAAATTGTGAATGAATGCTTACACATAAAGGACATTAAAAAGGGAACATTTCATTATCTTACGTTTTTGTTTTTCTTCTTTTTTACGCCACTTTTCATAATTTTTTGCATAGTTTTCATTTATCTTAAATTCAACTTGATCTTCTTCGTCAGAGTCTCCAGCTAATAAATCCATGCTTTACTGTAAAAAGTCAATGTTTACTACTCTATTTATATCATGTACATCCGGTTTAAGACAGCGCAGTTACAAGAAAGAATAATATTTTATATAATGGTTAAAACCTAGACTTGAAAGCTAGATCTAGATCTATATCTAGAAATAGATCTTCTTCTTAACTTATATGATAACTATATTTCAGTTTTCTTTTAAATTTTAAAGCAATGTAAAATGTTTTGTAAGATTAAAAATATATTTTAAAATATTATGTTTATTATTGCAGTATTAATCATACACAACCGTGTTACCTGGCAAAGATAATTTTCCTTTTCTTTCGCCTTTTTCATAATTTAATCACCTTTGTCGATAATCGTACACATTATCTTCTTCATCTTATCTTAAAGATTACAGACGTTATTTAAAAAAAGAAGATAATTACGCCATAGGCATTTTATTTATATAGATCTATATTTATCTAGAGAGTCTGGAATTTGCAAGTTTAGATCTTGTGCGCTCGTGCGAGGAACAAAATAATAATCAACAAGTAAAAATAAAAATAAAAACTTTTTTAAAAGATTATTTCTCTATTATGAAGACGGTGACTTTTATGCTCTACTAAAAGCGATTGCTTCGCTCTTAATACCAAACGAAAGATAAATAAATAAAAAAGAAACATTTTTTACCCCGCCCCTATTCCATTCCCTCTCGAAAAAAAAATCCTGGTTACGCCAATGTAGGCCTATAGGCCTAATCTGTATAACTCTAGTTCGGTGAAATATCTTATCTTATATACAGACGTTACTTCAAAAAGAATATGATTACGACCAGCGCGTGTTCCTAGGTCAATCTAGTCATGCATGTTAACTATGACTTAATTTCCTCCAAGTCATTGGTTTCTACTAATCTTAGATAAGAAAGAGAGAAAGAGAAGTTAGCCATGGAAATGGAAAGAAAGAGAAGATAGCCATGGAAAAGGAAAGAGAGAAAGCGAAGCTAGCCATGTAAAAGGAAAGAAAGAAAGAGAAGCTAGCCATGGAAAAGGAAAGAGAGAGAGAGAAGATAGCCATGGAAAAGGAGAGAAAGAGAAGATAGCCGTTGAAAAGGTAAGAGAGAAAGAGAAGCTAGCCATGGAAAAGGAAAGAGAGAAAGAGAAGTTAGCCATGGAAAAGGAGAGAAAGAGAAGTTAGCCATGGAAAAGGAGAGAAAGAGAAGTTAGCCATGGAAAAGAAAAGAGAGAAAGAGAAGATAGCCATGGAAAATGAAAGAGAGAAAGAGAAGATAGCCATGGAAAAGGAAAGAGAGAAAGACAAGCTAGCCATGGAAAAGGAGAGAAAGAGAAGCTAGCCATGGAAAAGGAAAAAGAGAAAGAGAAGATAGCCATGGAAAAGGAAAGAGAGAGAAAGAGAAGCTAGCAATAGAAAAAGAAAGAGAAAAAGAGAAGCTAACCATGAAAAAGGAGAGAAAGAGAAGCTAGCCATGGAAATGGAAAGAGAGAAAGAGAAGCTAGCCATGGGTAAAGAATTAGAGAAAGAGAAGTTATACCTATACATAAAGAGAAATTAGCTACGGATAAGGAAATAGAGAAAGAGAATCTAGCTATGGAGAAAGAAAGGTTAGCAATAGAGAAGGAAAAGTTGTCAATAGAAAAAGCTAAAGATGTAGGTAATGGAAAGAAAAAAGACGTGTCTGGAAATAAATTGGCGAAATATAAAGATGCACTATTTGATGAGAACATAGACAACATAGTTTAACTCTGTTAATTAAGAAGTTGTAAAAACATTGACTTTTAAGACACTATTACCGTACTATTACGTATATGCAGTCCTAACCGAATCAAACGTTATGACATAATTACTTATTTTTTAAAAAAAGGTACGATCTTTACATTTAGATTACTCATTTATTGTCACACACTAAATTTGTCTTATTGGCTAGAGGGGGGCCCACCAAGATGTTCCTCAACCCGGACCCACGGGTACCTTGCTACACCACTGCTACTAGTGTGATACCGATATTTAGTTGTGTAGCAGGCAGTGGTTACGCCGTATAGATCTGCCGTGTCTGGCCTTCACCTAAATTAAAATTTAACGTAACACTAATAGTCCAATATTTAAATTACATGCTTACATCTTACTTCCTAATGTGTCTTAAAACGAATAGATATTAAATAATAATATCGTTTAATCCCGTGCTTTTAAGAATGTGCGCTTATAATACTGTCTCTAATTCAGTCACAAGAAGCATTGGTCCTTGATTTCCAACATCAATTCGGTCCAACACCAAGCCGTGTTTATGCCATCTCCCATTTAGCTCGAGCCTGTCTTTATATTATAGTTCCTTCATCTATGTCTAATTCAGTCTCTAATGTTTGTGCTTTCACCCAGACTGCTATCACATTAGATAAATTGTCATGATCCAAACAAGTTATAACACACTTGCGAGTCCGCATAGCTTTTCAGACGCCCTTGAAAGAACTGGATATCGCTTTAGTAAACAGTTAAAACGTTTAATTACAGAGAAAATGGTCGTCGAGTCTTCTTCTCAAATCGTCTCTATTCTGCCCTCCCTTAAATCCGGCACTGCTGCGATAGCTTACAATCAAAGCAAAAGGTCCTGCCTGCTAACCTAGTCTGAACAGATCCGACGTGAACATGACCTATATGATTTTATAGTTTTAGACTTTAAACAAAGAGACAGCAACATTACGTGTTATTTTCCCGCTCATACCGAGGATGGACGAACAAAGATAGACCTAAATAACAAATAGAACTGCCTAGAATTAATCTCGTTTTAAGAAGCACACATAACTGATATTGGGTTACATGCCAAAATTTCGTACAACAAAGTAGCGCTGACAAAATGGTGTCTTTAAAATAGCGCCGAGGAAAAAAATAGTGCGGACTGTATTTAATATCAAATATGCCTTGATCTAAAAATCATATTTATCTGGAGGCAGCAGAGGTTTGAATTCTGAGTTTTCCTTCTCCCTCGGGCAGGAGTAACTCGATAACTTTAGGTGGCAACCAACCTTTTGTCCTACACGTTAAGCTTCTAAACGTTATCACCGACAGCACCTTGGAGGTGGGGAGAGGGATGGGGACGCGAGACAGCGGGTAGATTGGTCATGCAAGGCCATAATCTTCAAAATCTCCAAAAGCACTAACTCAGATTTAACAATATTTGTTTCAGAACAGAAAAGAAATAAAATAGATTCTAGAACCAACATGTTAGACACACGCAGATCTAGGTATTGTAAAAGACTGAATCATTCATTTAAAAACAAAATGCTGCACATATTAGAATGATAATAGAATGACTGGTTGTTGAGCGTCTCGCTAATGACACGCAAGTCCTGGGTTCGATCCCCATAATAAACAGTTTTTTATCAAGGACAAATGAAATATACATGTTAAATGTTTTCTTGGAGGTTCAGCGAGTGCCGATTTAAATTATTCTGACAGCGGATTCAAGTGGTGGTTGATTTTGAAACCAATACGGTGCAATGCCCACACATTCACATCGTATAACCTCAAAAGGGTTTGATACTTGTATCATTTTTCTGTCTTTAGGGGGTTCATTGGTTAGGTAGTATGTCTTTGATATTAAATAATATTTCTATTACTGTTATTATATTTTTAGGTTAATTACTTTTCAATTGTTTATGATTTAATACTTGGGAATTATGATAACTTACAAATAAAAACATATTGAAAAAAAAAAAAAAAAAAAAAAGCCCACAAAAGAGGCAAGATGGCCCATAAAAGAGGCATATAAAGCCCAAAAAAGAGGCAAAGAAAAGAGGCATAAAGCCCAAGGATTCCTATGATGATAAAGCTAAAACTGAATAGCGCAAATTCTGAGGTTTCCTTTAAAAAAAAAAACCTCAAAACCATCCATTCGAAGTTTGTTTTTTTTTCTTTTCTAACGGTGGTTGATTTTGAAACCAATACGATGCAATGCCCACACATTCATATCGTATGACCATAAAACTATCCATTCTAATTACGTATTTTTTTTTTTAAAAAAAGGTGCCATCTTTGAATTGGAGTGTCTTTACATTTAGATTACTCATTTTTAGTTACACACTAAATTTATCTTATTGGCTGGAGAGGGGCCCACCAAGATGTTCATGAACCCGGGCCCTCGGGTACCTTGCTACGCCACTGCGTGTACACACTTTTTACTAGACAGACAGAGTGAGTTGATAAAAATAAGGCTTGTCTTTCAGTCCAAAGATTATTGAGGAATGCAGTATTTCCCGTGGCTACGCAACCCCAGCTGCGACCTACATATTTTGCCACAACTACCGCATTGTCCGCCGGTGGTCGATTTAGATGTTCTTTTCGCCGTCTACGTCTGTCCTCGGCAGCGGATTTTCTTTTGGTCTCCAATGTGTATCTCTAGGCTACACGCAGATAACCTGATTGGTCATTACTTCTATTGGGTTCACTAAACAACAAGTAGACCGAATGGAAATCGATAGAAAAATCTAAATTTAAAACAGTGATGCAATTCACATGGCATTTCCCGAGACGTCTAAAGTTGCACTAAAATAAACCTGTTTCTAATTATTCTTAGAAAAAGATAAAAAAGTTCATAAAAATAAATAAATAAGACTTTTAGAAGCGTGAACAATTCTATAGATTAGATAGATAGATAGATAGATAGATAGATAGATAGATAGATAGATAGATAGATAGATAGATAGATAGATAGATAGATAGATAGATAGATAGATAGATAGATAGATAGATAGATAGATAGATAGATAGATAGATAGATAGATAGATAGATAGATAGATAGATAGATAGATAGATAGATAGATAGATAGATAGATAGATAGATAGATAGATAGATAGATAGATAGATAGATAGATAGATAGATAGATAGATAGATAGATAGATAGATAGATAGATAGATAGATAGATAGATAGATAGATAGATAGATAGATAGATAGATAGATAGATAGATAGATAGATAGATAGATAGATAGATAGATAGATAGATAGATAGATAGATAGATAGATAGATAGATAGATAGATAGATAGATAGATAGATAGATAGATAGATAGATAGATAGATAGATAGATAGATAGATAGATAGATAGATAGATAGATAGATAGATAGATAGATAGATAGATAGATAGATAGATAGATAGATAGATAGATAGATAGATAGATAGATAGATAGATAGATAGATAGATAGATAGATAGATAGATAGATAGATAGATAGATAGATAGATAGATAGATAGATAGATAGATAGATAGATAGATAGATAGATAGATAGATAGATAGATAGATAGATAGATAGATAGATAGATAGATAGATAGATAGATAGATCTACTCTATTCGTTTCAGCTAGTAAATGTATAAACTTTGTATCACCTATTCCAAAATTGTTTTAGAGCTGAATACTTAGATAGAAATGAGTAGACTTGTGCATTCCGAATTCTCTCGGATGCTAAGCAGAAATTGGAACAAATTTCAAAGCCTAATAGTTCATCACCACAAGAATTCTGTCAAGGAACACAGCTGTAGGATGGACTTGCACATTAGCAGCACTTTAATGCAACCATTATGTACTAAACACATGCCTGGCGCTCGGGGGCCCCACAGCACCTCATATAGACTTACCTGGCTGTCTTTCCATACTAGCACCAGGAGATTGGTCCCCCCTTTTCTACTGATAATTTTAGGCTCTGTGACAAAAGTAGGTGCCGCACTTTCGTTAGGGTGAGTAGCGTTGGAGTAAATAGTCTATTTTATTTGAGATGGTTGATTTTACAAAGACCTCGCCAACAGTTGTATGACTTATGTAGGCTATATCTTCTACAGTTTTGAATGATCACTACGCATCCCAGGGCTGTGGCGTCTTTAAAGATATTTTTTTAAGTGCCATAATGTAGAGATCATTTACATTTTTATGCTTTAAGAACTTTTTAATTGATTTCAAAAGTCTAGCAACAGATATAATCCAAAGATTAAGTTTTGCACGATTCTCAAGTGATGTTTAAAAATGAAGTTTTACTCTGTCTAGTGATCAGCAAAAAAAAAAGGGCTTGTTTTTTTTTACTCAATATATTTTGCACTAAATGTACCCTCTTTATTAGAGAGATATTAATATTATTTTATTTTTATTATTATTATTACTACCTGGGTATTATTGTTATTCGCCGGCACTGCCAGTCCCTTTATCAGTTTCCGCTACCACTGAAGCATTTTCTGGTGATGTGGCAGGTCTAACAGCAGTACCGACCTCTGACAGGCAATGTAAATCTTCTTTGGAATGTTAAGGGCATTGAAGGTATATAAGTCCCCTATATAGGTCGCCTCTCTAAATTGTAATAAACAATATATTACTATAAAATCTTCAAATCTTTTCTATCATTACTACCTCACTAACAAAGTGGTTAGCATGTCAACCCGAGGAGGCGTAATTCACAAGTTTTAATTCAGGTCGTTCCCACACTTTTTTTTTTTTTGTAAATGCTTTTAAAAACCATTTACGGTAAAAAAAAATCTCTCCCCCACCCAAATCTGGTCTAGATAAGTGATAGAATCATAGCGTATTGAGTTACTATTGAGAAAGCTAAAAGCGCTAAACAAAATCAATTGGTAAAATATATTATTAATCACACAGATTAATTATTGATAGTCTAGAATAGTCTAGATCTATTAAAATATAATTACATGACTGAACCAAACTAATTGATACAGTTAAAGTTCGTATAAGCTTTGTGTTGTTGTTTTTAAAAGTATTTAAATTTTTTTTTTCCCTTTTTTTTATGTTCAATTCTTTCTATTAGCTTGAAAACTCTTCCTGTATGGGTGGACACTGCACGGGTATTTTGAAAAAGGCTCTAATAATTTTCTTTCAGATTTATAGGCCCCTATTTAAAGGGAAAAAATAACTAGCCTACCTAAATCATTTTAAAATTGAATCTGCCTTATGTCTTTTTAGATCACCATTAGCTTTAGGAAGAAGGAATTAATTTTTGAAAAGCAACAATTTTGTAATTACTTGTTTAGGCCATATAGACAAGTAAGTTTACTGGAGAATTAGGAAGTTTTGTAATTCTGATGGGGAGCTCGTCAATGGGACTTTGGCAGATCAAATGTGTGGAGCTTACAGTTTTAATTTCATTTGAACTTTAAAACAAATGTTTATGGCCAACCTGTTCCAAGAGGTTTGTTTACACATAGTGTACATAAATGTTCATTTGTTTCACAACTTAAGGGGGACTGGGGTGGTGGGGAGGGGAAGGATGGGTGTAGAGTCATCAATAACACTGATCAATGGATCAATATCATTCCCTTTATTCTGAATGAAATATAACTATAAAGAGGGAGAGTGTTTAATATTAGATATAAATATAATAAAAATATATTATTAACTTGCCAGCATTGTTTTCATCTTCATCAGATTGCTCAGAACTGTTTTATTCCAACAGATTGTTCAGAACTGTTTTATTCCAACAGATTGTTCAGAATTGTTTTATTCCAACAGATTGTTCAGAATTGTTTTATTCCAACAGATTGTTCAGAACTGTTTTATTCCAACAGATTGTTCAGAACTGTTTTATTCCAACAGATTGTTCAGAATTGTTTTATTCCAACAGATTGTTCAGAACTGTTTTATTCCAACAGATTGTTCAGAACTGTTTTATTCCAACAGATTGTTCAGAACTGTTTTATTCCAACAGATTGTTCAGAACTGTTTTATTCCAACAGATTGTTCAGAACTGTTTTATTCCAACAGATTGTTCAGAACTGTTTTATTCCAACAGATTGTTCAGAACTGTTTTATTCCAACAGATTGTTCAGAACTGTTTTATTCCAACAGATTGTTCAGAACTGTTTTATTCCAACAGATTGTTCAGAACTGTTTTATTCCAACAGATTGTTCAGAACTGTTTTATTCCAACAGATTGTTCAGAATTGTTTTATTCCAACAGATTGTTCAGAATTGTTTTATTCCAACAGATTGTTCAGAACTGTTTTATTCCAACAGATTGTTCAGAACTGTTTTATTCCAACAGATTGTTCAGAATTGTTTTATTCCAACAGATTGTTCAGAACTGTTTTATTCCAACAGATTGTTCAGAACTGTTTTATTCCAACAGATTGTTCAGAACTGTTTTATTCCAACAGATTGTTCAGAACTGTTTTATTCCAACAGATTGTTCAGAACTGTTTTATTCCAACAGATTGTTCAGTACTGTTTTATTCCAACAGATTGTTCAGAACTGTTTTATTCCAACAGATTGTTCAGTACTGTTTTATTCCAACAGATTGTTCAGAATTGTTTTATTCCAACAGATTGTTCAGAATTGTTTTATTCCAACAGATTGTTCAGAACTGTTTTATTCCAACAGATTGTTCAGAACTGTTTTATTCCAACAGATTGTTCAGAACTGTTTTATTTCAACAGATTGTTCAGTACTGTTTTATTCCAACAGATTGTTCAGAATTGTTTTATTCCAACAGATTGTTCAGAATTGTTTTATTCCAACAGATTGTTCAGAACTGTTTTATTCCAACAGATTGTTCAGAACTGTTTTATTCCAACAAATTGTTCAAAATTGTTTTATTCCAACAGATTCTTCAGAATTGTCTACACAATTGTCTACACACGCTTGAATGAGAGCAACAGAATGAAGTTTTTTGAGGCTGCCAAAAAGTACTGGTACTTACTTCTAGGGGGCAGCTCAGTGATATCAGGGACATCCTACTATAATTATTGTACAGAGAAGACGCCCATTACTGGGCGAAAGCGTTTTATGATCTTCAATAAACAACAAAGAGCAGATATGGCCAAAACACAATCGGAAATGGTAAGTCTGGCTATATTTACTATGGTAAATGTATGATATTTTAAACCTTTCTATAGTTTCTTGTTAATTTGTTTGACTGATACAAGAATTAAAAGGCGGTATTGATATACAGAAAGTAAGAAAGTTGTGATGATTAGTACAAGTTGACTAATCAAGTTTAGTATAGGTCCAGCTTGGGTTTTCTTGTGAGATCTTGATGGCCAAAAGGCTACGTTCATCTGTTAGTTTTACCAGAGTTACGACTAACTATGTCAGGTAACCTTAGAGCACACAAAGACGCAGGGAACAGTACCAAGGTAAAGAAGAAGAGGCAGGCAAAGGAAGCCATGGGAGGATAGCATTAAGGAAGGGATGATCCATTTGATGGGATTAATAAAAATTATCTTATCTTAGAAGAGACGGAGAAAACGCCCCGAAAAACGGTCCTGATGCCCTGTCGGTCTAACAGACATCTAGCTCAGCCATGCTGAGAAATACAGATAGGCAAAACATTTCCTAAAAATATATCACATCCGACTACATGTCTAAGGACCAAGATAATTAGATTCCATCGCACGCCGTATATCTTGCAAAATCACGTAGCTCAAGAGATTTCCGAAGATCGTAGTCCGTCACGTTATACTATTTAATTAAGCTGGCAACGTTTCATATTCAATGCTTAAATAAAACGATAAAACTATAATAAAAATTCTGATAGCATCATATTTCGCAACAAAAAAACAAACAAACCTGCACTAAATAAAATAAACCTAGAATCATCGCAATTTGTTTTTCCCCGGTTTTCTTTTAATACGGCTAGAAAGCATTTCCCAGGAAGCCTACCTAGACCCAAAGCCATATTTAGACTTGAAAAGGTGCTAAGCTATTTGAGATATGGGGCCCTTCATATGTTAAGATCGATCTATATGTCAGTGTTCAATATTTCTTGGTGGCCCTAAACTACAGCATGGGTTGCCTAGAAGTACATCTGGTCCTGCATGGACGAAGGGCTAGAATCGAGCTTGTATTTAAAGCGTTTTACTCCTTTCTAGAGAGCACGTTGGCATACCTGGCCAAACGTGTCTTGATTTGTTACCAACTATTTTATACAAGTGTTTAGAAAAGGAATTGTTATTTTTAGCCGTGGATTATTGAGCTCGACACTGATCGGTAAAATTTTTTAAAAATCTATCGTTGAAAAAAAAAAAACAACTGATAGAAAGCGTTGTAGCACTCTATCTTTGGACTTGATGACAATGCATTAGGCCTTATTAAAGTTATTTTGATTGATCTCAAGTATGCGTGTCATTTTGTATAAGAGTTCTGAACACCCCCATTACAACAAGCCTTTTAGATTCTAGATACAATTTTAAAAAAGCAAAATATAAAAACTACTTTTTTAAAAATTGGGAGAAAATGACGGAAAGAACGGCACATTTACAGCCATATGTTTCTCTTTTCTATATAAAAAATAATTAATAGTAACTAATTAATTATTTAATTGATTAATTTTTTTATTGATCCATTTTTATTGTGGAAAATTAAAAATTGTGCAAAGTTTCAACTTGATCCGAGACTGGGAAGTGGGAGAAATAATGTTTACGTAAATTTGCACCAGACAGACAGATGGAATGAGTTGATATACGCTTTGTAATGAATGATTTTAATGTTCCATTTTGTTAGACAAACCTGGAATCCTTGAGTGTTTTCTAGCTTTGAATAGTGTTATTTTAAAGGGTAGCTCTAACCTTTCCACATTGCAGCTGAGAAAGCACTTCAAACTGAACCCTCAGAGCATCTACCCCAGCACACACAGCAAGCATAGGATGGTCCAGGACGTGGCGGACAAACTTCTTGCTGCCAACCCCGAGCTCAAGCACATTGAGCAGTTCAGAGTTTTTGTTATTAAGGATCCAATACTCAACGCTCACGTTTTGCATGTAAGTCAAATGTTATAAGAAGGTTGAACTTGTGGGGTTAATTGTAGTCATCTGCTCTTTGGTTACACTTTAAGTTTGAAAATCAGGTCTACAACAAAATGGGGGGGGGGGGAGGAGGGAAAAGAAAGCGATGTAGGGAAATATTGGAGTAAGGGCGGTGTATGATTGGCGATCTTACGGGAAAATGTAAACAAATGAAATGATGAGGATTGGGGCGAAATTTTGATATATATATAGTTTTTAAATTACTTTTTTTTTAAAAAAAAGCTTATATTAATGTGTATCAATTAGTATCAGTCATGTAATTATATTTGTAATAGATCTAGATCTCAATACGCTATGATCCTATCACTTGTCTGGACCAGTTGGAAAAGGGGGAGAATGAACGGGCTATCTGGTTGATCTTTTAGATGCAATTTTTTAAAATTTTTTTTGAAAAAAAAAAAGGGAACCACCTGAATTGGAACTTATGAGCTAAAGCCTTCTTAGGCTTCTCAAGCCAACGCGGTAACCACTCTGCTAGCCAAGAGTCTATAAACATTGAAGATGGTATATATATATATATAGTTATCTATTGTTTCTATTTCATGTTGTATGTTCACTAAGCTTCAGACTGCAGTCTAAAATAAAGGGGACTAATTCAGCTTATACCACCACTTCAGTCAAGTACTATTTCTTTCCGTGGTTTGAGATACCAAAGATAATAATTTATTACCAAAGGTTAATAAACTGATAGGTATTTTTTTTTATTGATTCTTGTGTTGTCAAGGAAAAGAAATAATTGTGGAAATTTTCAGCTTGATACGTGATTGGGTTTCGGAGAAATAACGTGTACAAACTGATGGCCAGACAGACAGATACACAGACTGACAGACAGAGTGAGTTGATATAAGCTTTATAGATACAATGTCAGGCACGTTAAAGTGAAAGGTAAATGTTGCCAACTAAACATCTAAAGAGTAGCAGTGAATCACACTGTTAGGCTTACATTGCAGTGCTCAATGATTGTCCATTTGTTATATCTACGTTATAGAGCATATTGTTTAGCATGCCCCTAATACTTCTTCCATAGTAGTCATATTTCTGCTTCAAACGAAAGAGTTTGGAACTTTGATTTTCAGGGCTAAAAGTGCAAAAAAATAGAACAACTTATAAAGAGACCTACATAGATATCTATACCTATTGTGTAGGCTACTCCAGATACACCCTAAAAGTATCTATTGTGGCGCTGATGTTGGATAGTGCTTATTATCTGTATTTCTGACTGTTAGGTCCAGAGACTCCATAGAGTATTAGAATATGTTAAAAAAAAAAAACGAAAAGAAATCCTAATGGAAATCATAGAAATGAAAGAATTATAAAACTCACACATTTGCAAAATATTTTTAAAACTTCTATAGAATAACTTCACATGAACAGCTTTCCACAAACAACCTCACGTGAACAGCTTCATATGAACAGCCTCTATACAGCCTCACACAAATAGCTTTTAAACAGCTTCACATGAACAGCTTTTATACAACTTCAGAGGAACAGCTTTTATGCAGCTTCAAGAACAGCTTCTACACAGCCTCACGGGAACAATTTCTTAAAAAGCTTTATACAAACAGCTCCACAGGAACAACTTCTAACAATATTGTAAATATATCTGGAGCGCTATTTTTTTTAAAAAAAAAAAGGATTTTTATAAAATACAATTAGTTTGCCTATTCGACAATAACAGAAAGACAGTGTCACACTGTCACTGTAAAGGAAACCCTAATTGATTTAATCTCAAATTTTCTTATTGACTGAACAGAAAAGTTTGTTCTATTTCTGCTCTTTGAGAGGCGGGGTTGAGGTGGTTTTCAAGTTGACTTTTAGTCGGCGGCTTAGACTACTTTAGTTTAATACCACGTTGTCATTACAGGATGGTCATGTCTTTGAGAGGCGGGGTTGAGGCGGTTGTCAAGTTGACTTTTAGTCGGCGGCTTAGACTACTTTAGTTTAATACATTGTACCACGTTGTCATTACAGGATGGGCATGTCTTTGTCAGTGCTTCTATTCTCAAACTCGCCAGCAATTCAGATCAGATAGCAATGTTGCTTGGACATGAATTAGCGCACGCATTGCTGGATCATGGAGTAAGACTTGCACGTTTTTTTTTCTCTTAATGCTAGCCCTTGATTGGAAGCTTAGTCCGGTAGCATATTGGCACTAGAGCAGTCCTTGCTAGCCACGTAATGTCATGATGGTACCAGACTTTTCACTACCACCTCCCTCCTAAATCTTGTTTATAATGTATTAGTCAAGGTGAAGTAACGGACATGAACAAGCTGTGAGGTGGTAGGAAGAAAAATGAAGCGAGATCAAAAGAACCGAGAAGAGAGGATGAAGCCCTTGACTTCTGACGTAGGGGGCGCTGTGACAGTTCGCGTAACCAACTCCCTCCATTTTTCCGGGCCAGCAGCTGTTCTTAGCAGGATATTAAGAGAGAGTCCGGTCCATTCTTTTATTTTATCAGGGCACCACTTCTTTTATTTTTTTCTTCCTACAAGTTTAATTTGTCAAAGGGAAAATTTACCAATGTTAATAAATGTTCCTATTAAGTGAATTTAATAATAAAAATAAGTTGATTCTTTGACGTCTACACCAGATGACGCTTAGTTTATCTGCCTATTTGTTTATTTATTTATTTTTTGTTGTGTATATTTTTTTTACATATTTTGTTCCTTTAGAATTAATTTTTACGTTCTAATCCAAACATTTCTCAGGACGGTGGGTGGGGGAGGGGATGGTACTGGGCACGGTTCCTACTCGAGTCCATCGAGACAACAGTCCAGAGCGCATCCATTAAATTCTTATAGATGTAGCGGTACCTACAAAATTTTCATTCCAAAAATGAGTTCATTATATGCCTTGCCAATAAACTTTGTCTTTCAGATAATAGATTTCATGAAGTGCTTCTAAAAGGATGTTTAAAATGTATTTTAGATCGAAAAGCTAAACCACGGAACTATTGTAGAGGACGTGATCATATCAGTGTTGGGTCTGCTCGGCTACATTTTACCAAAAGGAGAAATATCAAAATATTTACGAGGCAGAGTTGTCAGAGTATGTATGCCTAACTAATGTTTCTGTTCCTAAGTTAAATGTGTTTCTCTTAGTAATACTTTATATTGAGCGTTCACTTCTAAAAACATAGGAAATGATAATGAAATAAATAATGTACGCCTGCCTACATAAGAATATATAGAGAATGTTTTTGTTTTTTTAGATGCAACTTCAAAGGCCCTACACGCATGAAATGGAGGAAGAGGCAGATATAATTGGTGTACGGTTTGCAGCTAATGTAAATACTTGTACTTAATACCTAGATCAATCTGACAATCTTGTAGGCTACGAGTCCATTTAGAAAAAAAAACCATAAAAAGTAGTTTAAAAAAAAAAAAAGTTTACATTAAGTGTAATTGTATAAATTAGTTTGGATCAGTCGTGAAATTATACTTGCAATTAACCTAGACAAAATAAATCTACGTAATTAGAAATATTTTTACCATTTGTTTTTGTTAGCTTTTATCTTTCTCAATGCGCTATGATCCTATCATTTGTCTGGACAAAAACTGTTCACTCAGGACTCAGAGTCCTCTAACTTATACAACCACATCTGTCAAGTACGATTTCTTTCCCTTGTTCAAGATACCAAACAAAATAATTAACTAATTTGTTAATATTTTTTTATTGATTATTGTGTTGCCAAGTAAAAAAAAATAATTGTGCGAAATTTCAGGTTAATCAGAAATTGGGTGTGGGAGAAATAACATGTACGAAGTTTTTACCATACAGACAGACAAAGTAAACTTCGTAAAAAGTGGTAGCAAGTTGTGGCCCTTGGCTTGACTTTTTGTGGAGGCCTCTACCCTCCGATGAATGCTTTGATACAAATGCACTTAGTATTAATAAGTAGATCTAAAAGCCTGTCAAAATTTAATTTTCCTGTTATTGTTTTTTTTTTTAGTGTTAAAAAAAAGACAATTATTTATAAAGTCTGTGACAATCGCTGAATATGCCTAAGCCATTCGACAAACTAAGAAACATTAAATAATATATCATAAATAATTTCGTGGAATCGTATCTGTTACATGGAATGTACCCACATATATTCTTCTTCTTCTCATGTTGAAGCTTTCGAGGTTAATACTATTTCTTTTTAGAAAATAGATTTCTGTTTCTGATAACGCTTACTCGTGTTAAATCGTGTGTATAACAAACCAAAATTCCGGTACATAACAGGCTTGCTACGACATCCGAGAAGGTGTGGTGTTTTGGCGCAAAATGGCAAAGTATCAGAAAACATCCGAGCCATCGGAAGTAAATGCAGAGTGGACCTGGACACATCCTGATAGCCCAGAAAGAGCTGCTCATATTGAGAATGTTCTAGAAGAGGTTAACTATTTAAACTTTCTTTGTTTTCTCTAAATCAAAAACTTTGATCATTTCTAAGTTCATGCAGACTACATTGTCCCGCCATTTAATCACTATATAGTGCTAGCTAATCAATCAATTATAACGGCTATGTTCAAGCAGAAGCGTTGCTAAGATGGGTGTCACCCAGTGCGATTGGTGTCATCTCCGCCTAATCACCCACTACCAAAATAGTAATAGTTTCTCTATACAATCTTTCTTTGGTGTATTCGGTTTCAGTAATAATGTTCCTTTAGAAAGAGCTCATTACCTACATGATTCATAGGATGGTATATGCCATTTTTAATTGTACATCGACTTTTCAAAAATTAGTTGCTTCTAATATTTTTTACTTTATGAGTGTCACCATATAAATTTTGTATCCTCTTGTGGCGCTTATGTGCTCAAATAGACACTAAAAAGTGATATTTTAAGTTGGTGTGGGTGTATAGGTTACAAATGTTCTGTTATTTTCGCTCAAACATTTTTTACATTTAGATTGTCAAAATAAGAACATCATAGAGCGTTGTCAGGTGCTTAGAATTACGATTTTATCTCATCTGTTTATAGGCTGAGCAGTGGAGAAAAGAAAAAAATTGTCCAGCCCTTCCAGAGGCAGACCCAAGAAATAAGAAGATCAGACTACCCTCCGCAGAGAAGTATGGCTGGTATAAGAGCAGTTCAAAGAAGGATCTCTCTGTTGGCGCTGTTAAGGATTCTAAGGATACACACGATCATTCCAAACCTCCAACCGAGGAGTGATGAACTTTACGCTAAAGTGTCAGTTGTATACATTTGTCCAATCCCTTCCATCAATGGATCATAAAATTCAATGCCAAACATTTAATGCTTGTTTTGATTTCACTGAACCTATCCTTTTACTAATGATATTATTTAACTAACTCTCCTTTAGCTTCATTCTTTTGTAACACGATTTTTATCCCTTTTAATTAATGCTATAATATGAACACAAAAACTGGTAGTCCAATGTATTAATTACAGTAATTTGGAAGACGAAACCAAACTTTTGAGAGTAAATTTCGTGAATACTTATTGGTTGGAAATACTGCATAAGAGCACAAATATGTTTCATGCTATCAGGAACAATTCTCTCTGAAGGTAGGATTCTAAAGAAGAAATAAAAGAAAATGAAAAGAACACAAACCTGTCTGACCAATTGATAACTAGCGCATCAAAAATATTAAATGAAATTAATATGCATAATCAATATACTAGTACAGCCTTTTACACATGTTATAAATATCAATTACTAAAAATGGTGTAATGATAAGTATACAGTCTACTACATTCAATCACACAACATTACAGGCATACAAACTTTTTGTACACCAAATATTTAGGCATGAACAACGAACATTTTGACATATTTGCTCGATACTTGCAAGGCGGGGGGCTTAAAAAGGAGGACATATCTCTATTATGCCGACGTCCGGTTTTCTGGTAACCCTAGACATGATGACAGTGAGCTTTAAAGCGTTCAACCTCTAGAGTGTTCTAGACTCAAATACAAAAACACTTAGATCTACTTGTCGTTCCTTTTTAATGCATAAAATTTCTGCCATTAAATAATCTGAAACAATGTTAGAATATAGCTATTCTACAAGTAGGAAAAATTGCAACCAGAATGCAGCAAACATTGCTTAGTATTAGGAAGAAGTTTTTAACTTAAATTGTAAACCTGACGGATACTAGGTTTTGCCCGTGCTAGTGGGGAGGAGGAGTCGCATTGATGTAAAGAACATTCATGCCAATTTTCATAATGATACGTATCTTATAAATTACAGTCTTCGCTTTAAAAGAGAATATAATTATGTCCTACACGTTTCGTGTCAATCTAGTTATGCATGATAACCAGTGGCTTAAAATCTGCCAATTTAAGTCGTTGGTTTTCCTGGCTGACTCAGGCAACCCATTGCATGCTCTAGTAGTAGCAGTAGGACTAGGGAAGAAGAAGCACGTGTATACGTTTGTCCTAGCATGTCGAATAAGAAATGTGCCTTTATCTTTGTGTCTGAGTATTTCATTACGTTTTCTTTTTGTATTTGTAAATTATGCTAATTGTTTTATGTAAGAATATGTATGATTACTTAACTTAATCTACCGTTTTGTCAGTCTCAATAGGCCTATCCCAGTATATAAGTGATCAGTAGACTAGAGAACCTCTTGTGGCGAGTATTTAAAATAAGAAGGAGTAATTATTGATAAAATCAAATTATTACTAATATGTATGTACAGGCTACTATTATGTATTCATTCTCCGGGGTCGTGTTTCGTTAATTAAAGAGAAACAAAATTCATTGTAGTCCTTTTATCAGTTTCCACTGAGAAATTTTTCGGTGATGTGGAAAGTCTGAAGCAGTACCGTCCTGCTCTGACAGGCAACGAGAATCTTCCTATGAATGTTAAAGCCTTGAAGGTAGGCTGTGAGGTCAGTTTGTTTGTAAAAATTTTGACATGTTTCGTATGTTTCTTCAGAGTTAATCACTTCCTAGTCCAAACCTCCCGCAGGACGACGGGGGATGGGAGCGGACAGGGTTTGAACCCGGGACCATCGATAAGTCCAGCGCGCAAACCGCACGACCAGTTGTCATTATCCCCTCGTTTGATATAACAATGGGGTAGGTCTACGTAAATTGTTATTTTGGATTACTTTCATAAACGCTTGATCTCCAAGCCATTGTTCCCTTATCATTATTATTATTATTATTATTAATATGTTAGAAACGAACGAGTAGTCATTCTCTGGCGCTGCCAGGGTCGAGTTTCGCTAAAGGGAAACAAAATTCATCGTAGTCCCTTTATCAGTTTCCACTGAGGAATTTTCTGGTGATGTGGCAGGTCTGCATAAGTACCGCCCTCTGACAGGCAACGAGGATGTTCATAGGAATGTTAAGGGCCGTGAAGGCATCTGTGAGGTCAGTTGTTATTATTACTCGGTTACTCTGTTGATATAACAATGCGGTATATAGTTGTTTTAGATAACTTCCATAAACGCTGAATCTCCAAGCCTAGGTTCCCATATTTTCGTCGTTTTTTAAACTCAGTTTTTCTTAAATTATGAGACAGTGGTACGGCGATGTCAATAAAGGTAGCGGCTTTTTCATTTTTTATCGATGAGCATCAGATTAGAGCAATTAAAATCTACCGTTTTGTCGGTCAAAATAGGCCTATCCCAGTACAGCAGATGATCAGTAGACTCGAGAACGTCTTGTGATGAGCATTTGTAATAAGAAGGAGTATTCTTACCGATCAAATTATGTGTCAATGCCAAGTGCTGGAGTATTAACTTTGCAACTTGGTTATGGCGACCTAGGTATGCAGATTCTGATAGGGCTGAACATCCTGCCATTATGTGTTCAATTGACTCACCCACATTTCCTGCATTTGTCAACAATATTGAGTTTTAGGATATGCTTCTCGTAATTTTTGTCCTAATTACTCTGTCCTGTATTGCTGTAACAAAGCCTTGAGTTTCAGGGTAGAGATGACCTGCTTTGAGCCATGCTAAAGAAGCAGCCTTGTCAATGTTGTCCCACATCTAATAAAGCCCGGAATTTTCCGTGGAGTGTTTTCTCTTCCCCATTGGCGAATCTCATGCCCTACGTCGACCAAACCGACATTAACATCAGCATTATTGTTATTATTATTATTATTATTATTATTAATAGGCCTATGGGGTCCATGCAATCATCTAAAATCTAGATCCACAAATAAGCTAACTTTTGTTCCTGAATATTTATGTAGATCAGAAAGATTGATCTATCGATGTTAATTTCCATTAAAAAAAAACATCTATGCAAACACCATAATTGATTTAAGGTTTCTGCTCGTATAAAACACTACAATAATATGTAACCAGCGACTTCCATGGACCAAAGTCATTGGTTAATATGCATGACTAAATGCATGACGCGTAGGACGTAATCATCTTCTTTTTTTGAAGTAACGTCTGTATTGTATAAGATAAGATAAGAGACGTTTTTGCATTGAGCGTTTTTTTTTCTCTTTACAAATGAATAATAATTTAAGATTATAGTTTAGCGAATGGCATAAAGAGTGAAGGAGAGAGTGAGCGAGAGATTTCTGAAAGAGCAAGGTTAGAGAGCATTCTGAAATGTAAACAAATCAAGACAGATCTAGACTCTGGACACATCATAATACAGTGACAATATAGTCTTATAGATCTAGATAAAGTCTAGGACAGGTCTATTGTTGAATCATCATGAATGCCTTACCGAAACTAGATCTAGATTCTAGAGTTAGAGTTTAGAACTAAATCTTTATCTAGATTATAATATTATATCTAGATCTATTTTTAAATTCTTAGTATTTACCGATCTTTACTACTAGTACTACACTACTAGTAACTAGATCTAGATCTATATATATACTAATATAGTAGTACTAGATGATTGACTAGATGACCGGTGACTAGATTAGATCTATATTCTATAGAGTCTAGACAGTACTATTAGTATAGATCTGGAATCTGGACTCTATATATATCTAGATTCTAGATGCTAGATCTAAGTATATTAAATATTATAATCTATATAACTAATATAAGTATATAATTATTATATATTTTTTATATAGAATAATTATAATAATAGATCTACTAAAAGTTAATATAAGACAACTAATCTATAAATTATAAAATATAGAGTCTAATAAAATGGCTTGTTGTGTCGGACTTGATTCTTCCTCTCTTGAGTTTGAATGCAGATCATCACTGATGATCAAAATCAAGATGTCGTCTCTTGAGGTGTCTTGAAAGAACCGTCATAACACCCTGCACAGAACCACACTGAAACAATTGTCTCTTGTCTTGTAGACCGGACTGAAGTGAACCGTCTTGACTGTGACACTTCCACTCTGTATATAATAATAATTATAGGGTCCCTGCAGGCCTTACACTTACAGAAACTAACGGAACATCGCTCAACCATACTGACTGTCCTGAGTACTATTTACAACACGGATGTTTCTTGAAACTTTGCCTGTCATTGCTGTGGGCCGATAAAACTCATCACGGTTGACCGCTCATCTAGTGCTGGCCTGGGTTAATTTGCATTGGCTGACTACACACAAACACACACACACACTACTACTACTCCTTCTCCTATCGGCACCACCACCAGAGTTATAACATTTTTTTTTCTATTGTTGAAGTGATTTCATTTGAAAACAAATTATCACTTTATTCCTAAGATTTTGAAAGAGAAACTCTAATTCTCTTTCTTTCCTAATGAAATATTGTTGAGAAAATAGTTCTTATATTAACATTCGCTATCTCAGAACATCACAGTTAAATATGTAGAAATCCTTTCTCAGCAGGTCCAAAGAAGCAGCAAGGTGGCGTTAGCCTTTGTTAAAAAATTTTAAATGCCATTGTAAAAGAATTAAATTTTGGGCCTTTTAATAATGATATTGGCAGAGCAGATTTAAAAATGAGTTGCTCAATAAAGAATTGTGGATTCGAAATTTGAGCATCTTTGTGCCGACTAAAAGATATTGGAGAAAAAATGTGAATTAAATTTACAGCAAGGTTGGTCTGAAAGATCTGAAGAGGGAAAATATGTTAATTTGTAATATCTGGAACCAAAGCTTAAAATAGGGTCTAGTGAGATTTGCCTTTGTGGAGCATCACAAGAGAATGCCAACCATGTCCTACAAAGTTGCATATACTGAATGCCCAAAAAAGACGCTTGCCTCCAACACCCCTCCCTGTTAGAATAAAAAAAACTGACTTACTTTCCAAGCAAACACAAGGCTAGTGTTCACATTAGTAAACAATTTGAAGTTCTTTTTTAAAGATATATTTTATGCTATTTGACTTGTTATATATTTTCAAAATAAATATATTTATACTTATAAGTATGGTACTAAGTTATATTTGATATACTGTTAGTTAAACTAAGGCAGATTTAGCAAAAATAATCTAGAGATTGTAATTTTTATCCTAAGTATTTCTTTAAAAATGTCTCTATTAAAGCAAAGCTAAAGTTTTACAAATGGCTCTTTGAATCATCATTCCTGTAATTTTTTAAATTTGTCTCTTTTGGTTGACAAGTTTGCTTATTTTAAGTTAGGAATTCTGCTACACATCACTGATACCAGTACAATACTTTTTTTTTGTTTTCAAATATGTTTAATTTTGGTCCATCTCAATAGGGCACTCATATTTTTTATTAATGTATTAAAACATTTCTATTGCAGGTTTCATTATTCTAACATATACCATATACTCTTGACATCAAATACTATTTTTTAATGCTCTGAATGATAAAATGATCAGACGAATTTTCATTTCAACCTCAAATTTCACAAAATTCTCCACCAAGCATGCAAGTATTGAATGTACTCAGATATTCAAGCATATATGTCAGCCATGCCTTAAAGAGGTCGGCAATTTTAAATCATTAACAACCAAATCTTTTCATAATGCAAACTTCACTGACTTCCTGGATCTCAAATGCAAGAGAAATGGCCACATCTTCCAGAATTGGTTTCATAGCAGCAGCAGACAACGCATGCCTCTCCCACCTGTTTTAGTACTGCTTATTAAACCTCTTGCTAAAATTGGAGCAGCTGTTACTGGAAGGTAAGTGTTACATGTTGGCCTACTTCCCAATCAAGTTCAAATTCCATTCTTATTAAGAATTCTTTTTAAATATCAATAGTGATGAGTGTGAATAATGCACTAAAAATACCTTATTTTTTTCTTCTTATTTTTTACATTAAACTTGAAATGAATCATTAAATTTTTTATTGTATTTTTTGGTTTAGAGTACTCATATTTCTATTAATTGTTTTATAAATTACTACCTAATTACCTGCAGTATTAATTTTTTTTAATGTTTAAAATATATCTTTTCTTTATTTACAACAGATCTGTTAGACTTTGGTTCCGACGGCTCAGCCCTGAACAAAAGAGTAGAATAACATCAAATATAAAACGCAGGTGGTATATTTTTGCAGGATGTGGAGCTGCGTTGGTTGGAGGATCTATACTTTTCTATGTGAGTCATTTAGAAGAAACACCTGTCACAGGACGTCAGAGATTTATAATCTTTACTCAAGAGCAGATCAACAAAATTTCTGATTCCGAAGCTAAAATGGTAGGTTGAAAACAAGACTTCGTTATTTTTATCTTGAGCTTTATTTTTTTTAATCTATGCAATAAGTATACAAAATATCATTTCCCCGTCGATCTTTCTCATGAAGAATATATCAGTGATAAGAAGTAAGAAAAATATAATGGCATGAAAAATTAATGTTAAAAGAATGTAGTTATTGTGTTTTCTTTTCTCCTAGCTTTAAGGAAAAAAAATAAAAGAGGAAACATTTGCTTACAATTTACAACATACCATCTAAAACCAGTGTTCAACTTACATTGAATTATAGAATATTAATTTGCAACCATTAAATTATAGAATATTAATTTACAACCATACAGATCTACTTTGGCCAACTTATCTTGTGCATGCTGTCAATAGCTAAGTTATGGAATAATTTTATTTGTTTTATAAATCCCTGCATAGCCACTTTGTGGTTGGTTGTACCATTATACATTTTATTAATTGATCATCATCATCATCATCAAACTCCATTAGAGTGAGGGCTTGAGAGGCTCAAATCCTCTCTTGCAAAAGCCCTGGACAGAAACCCTGCTGTCTTGCGTAGTGCATAAATGTCGCCATACAGGTCGAGAATTTTGGGTTTCCCAGACCTGTCGAGACGGAGATCAGCAAGTCTGGGGCAGTCAAACAGAATATGAGGCACGGTTTCCTCTTCTTCCCTGCAGCGGGGGCACCGTGAATCAAAATTTGGCCATAGCCATGAGAAATATGAGCCAACAGGACAGTGGCCTGTCCTGCACTGTGCTATAATAGCTTGCTCAGGCCTGGACAGCCTCCACCACGGGGAAGTGCGGTCAGGGCGCCTCATGCGCTCCCAGACTCCACAGGCTTTTTGGGACTTGTCCCAGCACTCAAACCACTTTTCCATTTCTGTTTTTTGTATTATAGCCAGGGCTTGAATGAAAGCTTACAGCCTGATCAGTGGGTGGAATTTGCCCTCCCTGGTGGGCCAAAAAGTCTGCGATTGTGTTGCCAGTCACACCTATGTGACTCGGTACCCACTGCATTATTACAGGGGTGCCATAGAGTTGTTTGATGTTATGTGAAGCCATGATGACAGTGTTGATATTGGGGGGCCATGGTCCGGGGCTTGGCAAAGCCTGTAGTACAGATTTTGAGTCAGTGACCACAATATTCTGTGTTGCCCTCAAATGTCCCTCGCCGAGTTGAGAGTCAATGACTTTTAAGGCTTCACAGACTGCCATGGTCTCCGCATCAAAACTGCAAACACTACCACATGGTCCATTTTGACTGTGTAAGAGCCAAGAAAGTCGATGTAGGCTCCATAGCCTGCTCTTCCAGAATCTATTGATGCCGACCCATCAGTGTATGCAAAAATAGCACTGGGCTTGAAGGTATTAATGGTCTCCAGAGCTAGGATTTGAAGGTCGTTAGATGAACGACTTTGCTTAGTGGCATTAGGATCTACTAATTTCAAGCGTATGTCTGGGGTCGTTGGGGCGGCACCAAGGGGGAAGGGGATGAAAGCGTTGAATGTTTTGTTGGTTGGTGGAGAGGCCAGCTTCATCAGATAGTCTAGTGGCATGATGCATAAAAGACTGCATCTGGATACGTCTTCTGCATCTCCAACCATCCACTAGTTTTCTAGCTGGGAGGTATTCATCCAGCCTTTTATACCGCTCATAGCAGGTCAGTACTGACCTTTCCCTCCTAAGGTTTAGTGGACCTATATTAGCCATTATTTCAGCTGCATTTACTGGACTATTAATTAATTATTATTAATTGATAGCTAATTTCACTTTTATTTTTTTTGCTTCAGATAGAAGAAGTTTATCAGGAAAAATACTATACAAAAACAGATGCTCCATACCTGCGTGTTCTGCATGTGGCTAAAAGACTAGTAGAAGCCAATCCAGAACTTCAGCCATTTGATAAATGGACCATAAATGTTGTTAAGGACCCACTTGTAAATGCCTTTGTATTGCCAGTAAGTTCATTCTTACACTCTTAAATTATTTTCTGTTCAACTAGGTATGCCAATAGGCCCAAATGTTTGGGTTTTTTTTGTGTTAAATTTAAAGATACTTTGATATAATAATACAAATAGAAAGTTTTAATTGTTTTAATTTCCAAGTTAAAAAAAAGTAACATTAGTGAGAAAGTCAAGCAAATGGCTAAATGCCAATCATTATTGTTATTTAAATCATTATGATGTAAATATCTTAATATGCTACTGTGAACAGAATGTTGACAGCACAAAAAAGACTTTTTAAAAATTGTATCAGAGTAATGTATTTCTAGTTTCTAAAACATTGCTTTTTTAAAATCTAACTTGGAATTACACTTTCTGGTTTCAGAATGGTCATATGTTTGTATTTGATGGTATATTACAGCTGGCAAACACACAAGATCAATTAGCTATTATTTTAGGACATGAGATGGCTCACAATGTTTTGGGTCATGGAGTAAGTAACCACTATAAAACCTTAGTCTGCTTTGGTACACTTGTTTTAAATTCTTTTAGATTCAGTGTACATTTGCTGAACTAGATTATAACTAGTTGATGTCAATGTGTTCTCCTTTTATTTTATTTGTTAAAATTTGATTCTTATACTTTTTTATTTCTTAAGATTGAAGAGCTGAGCTATGGTAGAATTTTAGATGTGTTTATAATTTCCTGCATAGCTGCATTGTGGTTTGTTATACCAATTGACTCTATAGCTGTTATATCACACTGGCTTTCGGGTAAAGTTATCCAAGTGAGTTGTTCTGATAATATTCCTGTTACTCTTTCAGAATTGATTTGATCCCTTACAAGTACAAATATATATATTTAGAATATTGGCATAAATTGAAAGTACCTTTATACTACCTTTTTCACACCTTGCAATCTATAGGGCAGATGAAGGACAGATGATGTAAAGGTCATCTGTTTCTTTGGCCAGCAGTTAATGAAGGTGTTATGTGGCCAGCACCACAACCAAGTGACTTTACTTTCCCCAACACTTGTCAGATTGGGTGGGGACCGGGGGGCTTCCTAAAAATCCAGAAATTCAAAACCCAAGACTTGAGCCAGAGACCTCTGGGTTTGTAAGGCAAGAGCTTTACCACACTGCCACCTTGCCTACCTTGGCATTAATAGAATTTAAAATTCATTTCATGTTAACATTGACTATAACTATTGACTGCAGCTCTTGAAAAATCTATTTTGTTATCTAATTGAACCTTTTTACAAGTAAATTTTAAAGATTGTTGGGAACATGAATAGATTTTGAAAGATTATTGTTTTTTAATAATGCATCTAGATGTACTAACAACATGCTGATCTGATTCAATCCCTACGCATCTCAGGTAAAGTCATGTGAAATAAAAATTCATAAAAATCCCTCCAACTTGAGCCCATTTCAGTTCATTAATCAAGCAATTTATACTACTCAGCCACACATCACACATGGATTAGTCATTATAATAAGATTCAGCCTACTTAAATTTCTGCACTTGGTTGAAAGATACAACACAAATCTATTGTTTTATATAGATTTTTTTTGAGTATTTAATAAAAACAAAATTAATGCAGAACTTGTTATAATCTTTATAGAGACATACTAAACTCAAGAAATAGAAACATTTAATAGAGATACAAGTATAGGGCTAGCCTAGACATTTATTCTTCTTTCACCCATACTAGATAACCACAAAACTACCACACAGTCGACAGATGGAGAAAGAAGCAGACAAAGTGGGTTTGAAATTTGCATCCAGAGTAAGTAGCTAACTAAATCCTGTTCATTTGTATTAATGTATGTATTTTCTTGACTTTTGTCGTAGGGGTGCTGTAATGGTCCTTATAAATCAAGAGAAAGCTGATCCATCCTTTCATGTTGTCCCGCTAGCTTGTCTTGTAACAATCCTTTCTTCTTGCTCCCGTCAATGTACCTTAATGAATGTCTATTTACATTGATTCATGTCTTACAATATGGCCAAACCAGCTCAGCTTTTGTCACTTCACAGTATTGTTGAATTCCTCTTTTTTGCCAGCCAGAGTGTTGACTTGTAAAAGTATAAACTCATTTGTTTTCCCTACCTGGTATCTGATACCCAGCAGTTTTCTGTAGCATTTCATTTAATTCCTCTTTCAGCCTCAGCATTCAGTGTCCAACATTCATAACCATATGTCTTTTGGTAATTTTTAACACAGAATATAGTTTTTAATTTTATTTGATAGCTGATGTTATTCTTTCATAATAAATATAGAAAGATGCCCTTGCCATGTTGTAAAGTTTTCTCAAGAGTTTTGGCACTTTGAGCACAGGAGAAGCTATTTGAAATTATTTAGGAACTTTTTTTCCTGTTACTTTGTTTATATTTTGTTTATTTCATCTGGATTTAAAAACCGTTAGTTAGCAGTAGAAAGGTTATCCAAAGCAGGTTCTAGAAACATTAGCAAGCTATTTGTGTCTTATAACCTTTGGAATTCTAGTTAAATAATGTGAAGAAAAAAATCATGACATGTAATATTAAATTGTAATATTGATCTATAGCTATTAACAATATTTATACACTTTGACAAATTTTAATGTAGATTTTTAAGAAGAAAAACAACTAAAAACATGCTCTTATTCTGAATTTCCTCATTAATTACTGTCAACCTTTGACCTAATTACTTAGTGTTAAATTAAATTAGTTTACATCAATATTTTGGTAGCTGAAATAGCATAAGAGCACATGCATTAATTAATTATGATGTATTGCAATCTTAAATGCCATTCCATCTATCATCATTGGTTTACTTTGGTTACTAGTTAGCCTGAGAAATTCTAACTCTAATTAACTTGTGTCAAATGATTAAGGATGAAGTATTTATCAAATCATAGGCGTGGATGAGTGATAAAGCTCTTGGCTTCCAAACCAAGGGGTCTTGGGCTCATATCTTGGGATTTTGAATTTAGGGATTTTTAGGACACTCCTTAGTCCACCCATCTCTAATGGGTACCTGACATTAGTTGGGGAAAGCAAAGGTGATTTGTTGTTGTGCTGGCCACATGAAGCCTATTTGAACCATAGGCCATAGAAACAGATGCATCATCTTCCCCAAAGATCACATGGTCTGAAAGGGGCATTTTTTTAAACTATTTATCCTATCAACACTAGCCTTGGTCTAAGATTTACTAGCATAAAATTATAATCATTGCTTTTGTGCACATCCAGATAAATCTGTTTAATCCCGTCCATTTTACAGTATGAAAATTGGCATAGCCTAATTTTCATGCACAAATAAATGGCAGCTTGTAAAAATAATTGCAAATTTGCAAACTGTTTATTTTTCTTTGACAGTTTTAGAAATATTGGTCAATTTTTAATGTTTTCACTTTGTATTTCTTTCCTTTTTTAGGCTTGCTATGATGTTCGTGAAGGCTCTGTACTGTGGCAGAAGATGGACTATAATCAGAAACTTCTGGAAAACAATCTTGAAGGTAAACTACCTGAATGGATCCAGACTCATCCTGACAGTTTAAAAAGAGCAAGACATTTAGACTTCCTTCTTCCCCAGGTAATTTGATTATAACTGTTTCATTCCTAAATGCATTCATTTCTTCATCATGAAGTTGTGACGCTACCAGAAATCTCTTTGTCAAAACAATCATAACTATACATAAGATAATGATTGCATTTTTTCATGTTTGAAAAAAAAAAAAACTATTTACCTAAGTCTGATAAAAGTTTAGTCTGAAAACTTTCTGTTGATCTGCAAATGCCTTATTGTTCAACATATTTGTCAGTTTGGATGTTATTAAAAGTGAAATATTTATCTGGATTTTGTTCATTATCTTATTGCTTTAAGGGAAAAATTTTTTGTGATTACATCAAAGATATTCCAACATTTTCTTTAATGTGTGTTAATCTCTCATTCAAAAGGAAAAGAACTTTTTTTTAAACAATGAAATCTTAGTTTTAAATTTTGTTAAAAATTTGTTTTAGCTATAACTCTCTTGTTTATATTTTCAAAAGGCTGAAGAATGGAGAAAGGAAATGAAATGCCCAGCATTGCCAGATAAAGACCCAAGAGATTGTTTTAAAATAATATCACAAGACATCGAAAATGCATTGTTAGCTTCTAAAACTGGACAAAATCTCAATAAAGTTCCACAAAAATCCTCAATTTTTCATAAGTAAATTTATTACTACCAAATGATAATAAAAGTCATTTAATTTAAAAAAAAAAAAAAAAAAAAAAGAACTATTTTGTAAAAATTCATGGCTATATCCTAATATGTTTGCTCAGCAATTAAATTGCTTGAACTATTTTTATAGTTAAGAAAAACAATTTTTTTGCAAATTGAATGTGTTATTATTTTTTTTTACAGAATCTGAACTAAAAAATGGTTCATGTTATATTATAATTGGATTTAAAAGCTCATAGACTAAGGAATCAATCTTTTTTATATTAATTTTGTGATAATATTTTTTTTTAAAAGGTGAATTGTTTTTGTGTAATATTGCTTATAGAAACAAGTGAACTTTACCTTGCACATTGTTACTTTAATGAATTTTGGATCTCTATAGAAGGAATGCTAGATTTCATTGCTGTAACTCTGTATATATTAGTTTGACTAAATTATTATCTCAGTTCATTGATTTCCCTATACAAATTTAATGTGATATTTTTTAAATCTTTGAACCAAACATGTTTTCAACCATTTACTTTATCAATCATATATTTTTAATTTCTAGCAGAATTTAATGACTAAATAAATGAATTAAATTTTGTTATTAGGCTCACAATTTCTTAAAGATTATTGTAAAATCTTTTTTATTGTTGCTTTAAGTGCCTTGGCTTATTTCTAATAGGTCACATACAACAGTGTTTAAATATACAGGCATATTAATGTTAATGAATTAATTCTTAAGATTAGATCTACTTGAAAAGCAAATTCATTGCAAGAATCAAATGTTACTAATGCATATCATAAAAAACAATGATTTCTATAATTCTGAAATTTTTCGCTGTTTATCTTTCATTCTTGAAAAAGGCATTAATGATTATAAAATATGTTACAAGAGCAGAACTTGTGTATGACTAGTTAGAGATGTTATTAGATTATTTTAGGAAATCTGAAATTGTGTTTTGCCAAACATTTGTGTGTAAACTTTTGTTTTGAAACTATTCTATAGGTTTAGATTATTTTTTATGTGATATAACTTGAAGAATACATTTCTAAGAACTTCATATCGCTTTTTTTTTAATTTTACATCGCTTATATTAAGCACTCTGTATCTTTCTTGCATGTTGTTTGGATTTTCAACCACTCTACTCATTCAATCTTCATCAAATTTTGCATACAAGCTCATGCTCAAAATGACAACACATGAATCAAAAAAAAAAATCAAACAATTATTTAAACATTTAGTCATAGATTAATCATTTTTGTTTTTATCTAGAAAGTTTACTAAGCTAAGGGGAGATAAAGTTTGCCAAAATTTTCAAACTAACAATAGACTATAAAACCTATTTTTATAACTACTTTGTTAGCTCAGTGGCAAACAAGTTGGCCTTCCATCTGGGAGACTCAAGTTCATATTCAGACTCAAGCAACTTTTTTTTTAATTGCTTTTGAAAAGGCAACATGCAAAGCTTCTATTTTTAAGAGCGTTTAGGAAGAAGCATTAATGATGAATGCATAATTGCATTGCGACAAAGGTTTAAGTAATTTTCCCATGCTGTCTAGTTTGCTCAGTGCTTTTGCAACAATTTCTTAATTGGTCATTTATCAGATAAATTTTACAATGATGTCATATGTGAAATGAAACAAGCAACATAAATAATAATTACTCTTAACAATAATTAAAGAAAATTATCAAAACTTTGCATAATACAACCATTTTTATTTCTCAAGTGACCAAAAATTAATATTTCTCTGCTGACAGTATCACTATTACTATCAAATAAAGTTAGATATTTTTAATAGCATAAACAAAATATTTCATTTATAGCTAATAAAACATTTCCATCAATGTGACTTTGTGCAAATATTTAGACATGAAACTCATTTAACTGTTACAAATTGAAATTTGAGTTCTGTTATGCTGACTGAGTTACCAGCCTTTTCATCATAGTCATACCATTCCTGAAGAAAAAAAAGTCTGTTTGGACCAATCGTTTTATGATTATTAGTCATATGTGTGTATTTATCTCTCTCTCTCTCTGCTTTTCACAATAAGTAAACCTGTTTAAAGCTATATTTTGACAGGTAAATAAGTATTCACATATATAATAAAAATGAAAGTTAATGTGAATAAAAATTCTAGTTATTACAAATTGTTCTATAGAACTTTTGTTTGATAGATAAATAATATAACCAGAAAGGAAACAACATCTACTTATATCAGTTCATTAGCTAGCTGCTTTCAATAAAGACAGTGAAATAAGAAATTCAATCCAAACATTATGTTAATAATTTTTTTTTGTTGAGAAATGAGAATTAATGCTTTATACTAGCATGACAAGCACTATGTGTGTTTTTTATGTGTGTTTTCTGTGCCCACATCTCTCTAATTTGAAAATTGTTTTCTAAGCCTGAGCTGTTCCCTTCATTGGTATTCTATTGAATTTTAAGAAGTTATTGAATAAGTAGACAAAGTAATATTTGAAACATTATAATATTTAGATTAATTCTTCTAGTTTTGATGACATGTACTTTAAAGTAAATAAATATCAAGAAAAGTGAGAAAGCTAACTACTTACACTACTACTTAGGTCTATGTCAGCGAAGCTAGTGTCTGATTCCAAACCAACAGCTTCCCAACCAACCTATGTTATAAAGTAAGACAAAATCTACATGTCATTGTAAAATACATAAATGATCATTATAAGATAAGATAATAATACTGTTAATACTATTAAAAGTGCTGATGAACAATAGTGTGGAGATGAAGTGGTTAAAAGTAAATGTGGTAGAACAATACATTGAAGTTTAAAATGTGGTGCACAAAAAAGTTTTACAGGTTCGTAAGAAATATTTATTAAGCTTTGCAAATACTGTGAAATAAACAAGTTCTATTTTTTTTTTAAATTTAGAACTATGTATAATTAAAAAATTGTACTCTATATATTTATATTGATCTTGATTCTGTATAGAAAAAAGGATAACTGCAATTAGCTTACTCTGGGTGAAAAATCTATGGGAGTGACACCCCTGCAATCAAATACCAAAATAGTTTTAAATTTCCCAGAATCCTCACTGGTGTAACTGCACAATGAGTCCTTAATAATATCTGAGAAGACAATCAAATATACAGAAAATTAAAAGTCTTATGAAGTGTTTCATTTTACATCACAGATTTAGAAAGCAAAAAAATAAAATCTTTCTCTCTCTTCATGTATTTAAAAAAAAAATAATAATAATCAAATAGAATAATTGAATTCAATGAAAAACAAAAAAGTTTCATTAAAAAATTCATTTACAAGAACAATGACAACACACAAACATATATTTTTTTTTTTATATGTCAACTTGTTAAGTCTATGCTCAACAATGAATAAGAAGCTTTGTTGGTGCAGTCTGAAAAAGTTAAAAACTGAACAGTAGTTGTTGCATTTTAGTTTTTGACTCAGTCGGTGTGACATTGGCACAGAAGCCAGAATAGGGACCTGGACTATTAGAACCCAACTTGAATGCAAAAAAGTTCATTAAGTCACAAAGGAGATGATGAGATATAATATTGCTATAACTTAGCAATTAACCTCAACGAAAGTGATATAAAACAGAACGTTTAATAATCAATTATAAACTACAACTAGAGCCACACTTAGAATCACAGATCAGGCCTTCTTGTTTACATCTCTAATCATCAGCCATCTTCCTTCCTCTGTTCTCTATCGTGTCCTCTGGTACACAATGTCGCGCCGAATGACAGTGCGTAATGTAGAGTCATAACACGGCCCCCTCCTTAGTTATGTTCGTCCCGAACATGACCAGATTTTCGACAGGGCTGAAGAATTGTCAGTGAAGATGAAGTTCTGGCAAAAAAGTTATAGTCCCACGGGAGGCCAGGCCATAAAACACAGAGTCATTTCCTGCTATCTCCAGAAGGTAGGCCTTGCTACACATGTCCATTAACCACATTATCAGTGTCCAGTTTCCGCTGAAATTGATTCATCTTTTACTCTGCTTTGTGAAGGCAGACGTACACACATTTGTCAAGTACAGACCTGTTGATGGTTTTTCTGGTATTTGTATTGTTCATTCGAGGTGCCGCCCGTACAGTTCTTATTAAATTTCTGTCTGCAGTTAGTACTGGTAGCCAAACAGGAGTATTGGACGCAGACCCAACGTTGTCTGATTTGATCATGCCCATTGAAGCACTCATATCACGGACATCGAAAGCAATAGTTTCACTCTGCCTGTAGGTCAATCCTCTAGTTTCTTCATCTAGCGTTTTCTTTTCGGGTCTGCGCTTATCGTTAAAAAGGTTGCCACTTTCTTTATCTTGAAAGCTAGACGCATCTGATTTGTCATTATGATCATCGACGGCGCTGCCACCACCAACACTTTCCTTGTAACTACCCGTATAGCCACAACAATGATTGGTTGATGTTTCAATCTCCGCTCTTCTAGGATGTCGCTGGCCTTCCAGTTTGTTCCACTTCAGTTTGTCCCTTTTATGATACTTGTTTACTGACAGATTAGACCATTTTGGTATGGTCGTATGTTCGATTCGTTTCACCTGAATGCCTTCCACACCATCATCAAGCAATGGGAACTCTATGTGTCCATATTGTACAGTTCCACTTCCAATGTTTAGAGATAAACCGAATTCCTGCATAAAATCCAGACCCAGGATGCAATCATCGACAACATTGGCGATCAGAAAATCATGACTAAATGGTTGACTTCCTATTTCAAAATTAAGCCGTACCTGTCCTAATATAGGTAACAGTTCGCCACCTGCCGTTTTAAGAGTGTAGCCATTCACTCGTATTATTTCCCGATCACCAATCAGACTGGGTCCAATTATCGACCGCGTAGCCCCTGTGTCCAAGAGGAACCTATAATAACCAGCGCCAATCTTTCCCTGCACTCTCAAGGTTCTGCTTTGTTCTAACACTCTGAAAGGAGTCTTTATCCTCGGAGTTTCGATTTTCTGGGTTGCCAGTTCTTGCTCCCTAAGCCCGTGGAATCGTAGCGGTTGACATTCCGATGCACAGCCTTGGCCTTGGAACAACATGTTACAATTCCTCCGTAAATGACCTGGAGTGTTACAATTCCAACAACGAAAAGTCTTTTTACTACGCCTTGGGTCTGATAATGTTCCCGTTCACTTAAAGCCTTTTCCACCATTCTTCGAATCAGCCGCGGCAGGTCCTCCTCTTCCGCCACATTTAACGTCCGACAATAGTGTATGCTCCTCGCTGAAACTTCGGCCGCCTCGTAGGACAGGGCATAGATGAGGGCTTCGTTGATTTTCCGTTTTCCGCTTATTCGGATGGCTTTCTTAAGTTCCGAATCTCGCACTCCATCTATGAAAGCATCTGTGACCAGAACATCCAGAAGTTCCTGTGTTGCCGATGGGTAGGCAAGACGGGCGAGACGTTCTACGTCTGCTGCCAATTCCTGTAATGTCTCTCCGTTTTTCTGTTGTCGATTCTTTAATTGCATCCTGAAAACTTCCTGCAGGTGTTCATTGCCGTATCGTAGTTCCATTGTTTTGACCATGGCATCGTAGTCTGTCCGATCCGTCATAGTCTGTAACAATTCGGCTGCCTTGCCTCTGAGTGCCAACATAAGACCAGTTGCTTTCTCTGCCTGGGTATCCCATCTGTTGATTTGCGCCGCCGCCTCGAATTGTAATCGATACACCGACCAAGACACAGAGCCGTCAAACACAGGTGGTTTAATCTTCCCCGTCATTTCAGTCACAGTGGCACCCGCATCTTGTTTCTTTTGCAGCTCCGCCTTCATTTCATTTCGTAATTGTTGAATTTTAGAATCAACATCTCCCACCATTTGGGACCTTAATTCAGCGACCTCATTTCTTAATTGTTGTTTGAAACTGTCTATGTCATTTTTCGCTCCCTCATATCCGGTTCTTTTTCAAACAAATAGGTGTCCGGATCCTGCTCTTCATCTATGATGCTTTGCCTAATACGTTATATGAGTGCCTTCTTGTTGCCGCTTACTTTCAGCTCCCTCCCTCTCAGTTCCTGTCTAAGTTCCTGTAATGACAGTTGACTAAGTGTTTTCTTAGACGCCATCCCGTATCAAAACGTTGATCAACTAAAACCAAAACTTATGTTGATCTACCCGAACATGGAATCGTTCAATGTCTTATACCTAGATCTAGACCTTCTTCTCCACTTTCGTTGAGGATCCCACTTCTGACACCAATTGCTATAACCTAGCAATTAACCTCAACGAAAGTGATATAAAACAGAACGTTTAATAATCAATTATAAACTACAACTAGAGTCAAACTTAGAATCACAGCTCAGGCCTTCTTGTTTACATCGCTAATCATCGGCCATCTTCCTTCCTCTGTTCTCTATCATGTCCTCTGGTACACAATGTCGCGCCAAATGACAGTGCGCAATGTAGAGTCATAACAATATTAAGGTTCTTGGACTAGCAGAAACAAAATGGAATGTTAGCAGACATACAAGACTGGCAACAGGAAAGATCTTTATCTACTATGGTCATAGAGACCTTTGACACAAACATACACAAGGTCCTGCCCTAATGATAGCATCAGAAACAACAAGTGCAATGATGAGTAGGAACCAGCCTCACCACACCTCAAGTCAGACAGATGTAATAGAAAAGGAAGGAAAACTACTATCATTCAATAATCTGCACTGACAAAAGCAACTACAAAATAATAGAAAGATGAACTTTACAGTTCTTTACAAGAGTAACAAAATTAGCATTATATAGCTCCTCCTTTGGTAGAAGGTGAGCACATTTCTCATTTCCTATGAACTCAAAGAAGCTATAAAGTCCAATCCTTGCTTTAAAAAGCTGACTATACAGGTAAGTTGGCTCTACTGCAGATAAGCCTGCTTTTTCTCTCAGCCTTTTGTTGGCTCTGCATTCTTTCATGCTGGTAGCTCTCATTGTTTCTATCTTAAGACTCTGACATGGCTTCATCCCATGTGGAGAACCGAGAGCTAGTGTTTCCCAGCCGTGAATGTCAATATCACACTCCTTGAGGGACCTCTTAAGTGTGTCTATGTAATGCTTGTGTTTACCGCCATGAGAACGCCTTCCTACACACAGCTCCCCATAAGAAGTCATTTGGCAAAGTAATTTTCTGGCATTTGGACTACATGTCCCACCCTTCGAAATCTGGACTTTTTTTTTTTTGCTGTGGTATGAATAATGCTCATATGTGTCAACACTAGGATTTCAATGTCTGATATGTGGTCAAACCAGTTCACCTGATGAATTTTTCTTAGAAAGAGTAGATGGAAGGAGTTAAGCTTTTTGATGTGGAGGGAATATAAAGTCCATAACTCATGCATATAAGAGTGAAGGGAGGACTACAGCACAATAGAAGTTCTGTTTTGTAGGTATGCTGGGTCCACTCCATTGCCATTTTGGTTCTTGAAGTCTGCCAAAAGCAGCACTGGCGCATGTAACACGGAAGTCTACCTCATCATCTAGGTTGACATTTGCTGATATTAGCATCACATTACAAGAGACAAAAAAATGTAATGGGCGACTTAAACGTCAAAGTAGAATACGAAAAAGGAACAGAGAACTGGTTATGGGAAAAGAAGGAGAAGGCACCTGCAATGATAATGGAGTTTTCTTTGTGGACTTAAGTGTCTTTAATGACCTTGTCATTGGTCCTAAAATCTCAAACCACAGCAAAAGGGAAATAACTCAGCAAACACTAATAAACAAGAAATCAAATGATGCAAATGAGGCTGGATTGGACACACACTGGAAAGAACAGCAAAAACATTGTAAGATAGGCACTATACTGGAACCCACAGGGAAATAGAAAGGTTGGGAGGCCAAAGAGGAGATCAGCAGACCAAGAAGCAAAGGTGGCAGGATGCACATGGACCAAGTACTGCTGTAGCCCCTATGCTCTACTGTGTATCAAAAAAATTAAGTCAAGGAAGTGATATCTTGATTAACAAAGCAATCTGTGTGTGTCTTTTCTTAGCCATATAAACAAAGTAAACAACTCTATAATACTGATCAAATGTGGTCATCTGAATGTTTGGAGCATTGATTGCTATCAATTATTGGTTATTCAGAATACATCTCATGCAAAATAAAAAATTAAATAATAATAATTAAAGCATTTATATCTAGAGAGTTTTCCCTTTTGTATAATTTACACTTTGAATCAAATGTGGTCATCTGAATGTTAAGAGCATTTATTGCTTTCAATTATTGGGTATTCAGAATATATCTCATGCCAAAAAATAAAATAATAATAATAATTCAAGCATTTTTATTTTATACCTAGAGAGTTTTCCCTTTTGCATAATTTACACTTCAGAATCAAACTGCAACTACTTTTCCCATGAGGAGCAGGATAAGTGTCCTGTGAACAAAATAAATTAAACTTAAATTAAGAGAGTTAAGCTAAAAAAAGAAATAAAATTAATTAAAAATGATTAAGTTACTGCTCATGAAGACTGTCATTAAGTATCTTATTTTATATATTACATTTTTTACATCAAAAAAAGAAAATAACTACATCCTATGAATTTCATATGTCAAACTAGTCATGCAAGTTAAACTCTGCTAAGTCGTTGGTTTTCCTGGCTGATTCAGGCAACCCATTCCATTCTCAAATAGCACTAGGGAAGAAGGAACACTTGTACAAATAAGTTCTAGCATAAGGAATAAGAAATGTGCCTCTAGCTTTGTGTCTTTTTGAGTATTTCAATAGTTTTATTTTTCTATTTGTAAATTATGGTTTAGTGTTTTATGTATTATATAGCTACTTTACTTTGCAATCTTCTGTCCTGTAGTGTCACTAAGTTTTAAGTCTTCTATCCTAAAGGCTTTCTAAGTTTAGTGATTTTACAATTGGTGTTACTCTTATCGAATTGGAATATTCGTTTGTTATAAATCTTACTGCTCTATTTTGTATTTCTTCTAATTTCTTTATGTTTTCTTGAGTTGGGGGATCCCAAACAGAGGATGCATATTCTAATTGTGACGTTTACACTTGACGGGGATTATATTATCAAACTTCTTAATTCAAATGAAATGAAGAAAGAAACATCTCTGTATTATCTCCAAAGCTTCTTCAATAATACTTCTCAAACTTTCTTATACAAATAACTTCTCAATTCAAATCTTAAAGATATACAAAACTTCACTTATAATACTTCAACTCATATCACTTCAACAAATAAAACTCTAATTAATGGACCCGCTAATATCACAAAACTTATAACTCTACCAAACCATTTCTGAGGACCTACCACTCTATCAAACCATTCTAAGCGGGGACCATTGCTCTACAAGAACCACTACTATGGCGAGGACCCTGTCTAACTGACTTTCCACTAATTTATACTTTTTTTAAATTGTACGTTCCAGAATCATGGAAACTTCTCAGATAATTATTTTAGTAACTTTGACCTCCTAGAAGCTGACATATGCTATTTTTTCCCTTAAACTCTTTCTTTGATTGGATACCTAAAATAAACTTGTTTACACTGGACACTAGCACTGGTTTGACCTCGCGTCTAGAACTTGGTCGAAATAGGTCACAGACTCGACTCATGACACTAATATTGGGCTAACTAAAGTTAAATAACATTTTAGATTTATGTTCTTGTTTGATTTGTAAAAATATCTTTAAATAAACCATGATAACTTTTCAATCATTATTACACCTAGATATTTTGAGTTTTTAGTCTGTGTGACTAGTTTACCATGAATAAAGTAAGTAGTTTCTATTTGCTATTTGGTTAGTAGTTTGATTAGTTAAACTCTTACACCAAGTGAACAGTACACAAACTCTGGAGTCTCTTCACCACAGTTACAGCATTTTAACTGAAAATAGAATGTGTATGCAATTTATGTTAAATTTGTATAAATGTTTATTAGTAAACAAGTTTACTTTTCTTTTGAATTACAAGCACAACTAATCTCCATTACATTAAATTAAAGTTATCCCCTGTGGTGCCTCAATCAATTAGCAAGTTTTGGTTTTAGGTCACAGAGTAACCTTCAGTCCAAATGTCCAAAAGACAGAAACCAACTGCTTTAATGGAAACTCTCTTGGATTTGGTGTGTTTTGATTTACAGATAATGAATGTCAAAACCAGTTCTTTGCAAGTGTCTAGGAGGTAAACAGAACCTGTGTACAAAATTTCATACAGACCCATATGACAGATTAGGAGATTTCTTGATTGATGAATGAGTCAGTCAATGGTATTATAATATAGATTGATATCCTATTCCATTACCTTGATGTACCATCGAAAGTCTTCTCCAATCGTATAAAACTCATTTAGATTTTCCAATTGTGCACTGATTTGAAGGGCTGTTTTCTTAATATAGAAAAAAAGAAAAAGATTTAGAATCATTAAATGATTAAATTTAAACATTTTGTCACTGTACCTAATCTGGATTCAATAAGTATTATCGATCAAGATCTAGAATTTGTCTTATATTTATTAATGTACAAGTAGAATCTAGATCATACATTTCATACATAGATAAAAATATATAAAATATAAAGTCTAATTAACTTTTGTACATTAGAATATATCTATTATCATGATTATGATTATTATCATGGTTTGATTATGTACCTAGACCTAACTAGATTTTATAATAGAATCTATAAAAATATATGTAGATCTAAATCTAGCTAGAGTAGTAGTACTAGTAGCCTAGATCTAATCATCATCTACTATTTACTATAGTCTATAGCTAGACTCTAGACTGTCGTCTAGACTAGAGTCTAGAGTCTAGTGACTAGCCTAGTAAAAAATTTTTTTTTTTTTTTTTTTTTTGCTTACCATGTTTATGATGAATGATGATGATAGTCAAATTGACTCAAATTAGTAAATTATTAGTCAAATAATTAGTATAGTGAAGTGTGAATAGTACTACAAATATACTTTTTTATATAGAATCTAGTTATACTAGTAACCTAGTATAGATCTAGTAGTAGTTGAATAGTAATTTATAATCATAACGACAGATCTAGTCCTAGAGTTCTAAAGTAAGTCAGTCTATATTCCCATATCTAATCTAATCTAAATCTATTATAGAATATAGATCTAGAATCTAGACTTAGATATCTATATAGATTATAGATTAATATAGAATCTAGAGATCTACAATCTACTCTAGGCCCGACTTAAATTTCTTTTGTCTTAATCCTGAGTGTCCTGACTTTTACATTTTGCCAACTTTTACTTTCGTTTTCAACTTGCTCTTGTTTACGTTTTGCATGCCCGGGCCAAAGAGTAAAAGATAGTATAAATGGCCTAGGTTTATTATTTTAACTGAGATAAGGGTATATGTAGATCTAATTTGCAAATAAACTCAGACTAATGGAGCAGAAATTACACTTTTTAAATAAAATTACCAACTGAAAGACTAGAACATATCTAGAATAATCTAGATCTAGCCTAGATTTGGGAATCCTAGATAATGGTAGGACTAAGCGATACATAGACTCTCTAGATATGAAGTATATAAATATAATAATAATAATGAGCACTTATTTTACCTGAACACCGTATTCGTTCGTACAAGGTAGGCTAAAAAAAATTATTCTGAGGTTCACTCTGTACCTAGAAATCTAGATAGATCTATCGGAGCGTAACACCGTAGACCGTATATTTGTAATACTAAATAGATCTACAATCTAGATCTAATACTAATAAAAAAAAAAGTCAACTTTTGCAGGCTGCACATTGCACGATTTAGGCAGCAAAAAATGGCAAGCAAGTAGGTAGATCTTCTACTAAGATCTTTAGAGGCCCATCAGCGAAATGGCATATAAAGCGAACACCTCCCCGTAATGTTTAACCATTCTTATTTATTTCAAAAGTAACTGCAGAACTAATAGAATGGTATAACAAAGACTCCATTTTTCTACATTTCCCACATATTCACTTTCGTTTTCCCTCATAAAATAAAGCATAGCTGAAGGTCAAAGTTGACATGTATGGAAATTTCATTCTCAAAACGTTTCCGGATAAACGAGAATAGGTCCGAACTTAAGGCGATTTTAAAGCACCAATGGACATCGGCCGAAAAAAAATTGCATATTGTACTTCTAAATAGATGTGGAAATAGTTAGCTATAATAGCTAAGGCTATTAATTCCGTTGAAAAATATATATTATGGGGTGTTCGCTCAAAATTACCTTTTTAACTGAAAACCTATTCAGCGAAAGCCCCTATAATAAGCTTAAAAGGCCATTTAATGATAACTTAGTGACTGATTTAATCTGTTTTTCTTTTTGTCTTATCTATTGTTATTGTTTGTAAACTGAAATATTAAAATAATAGGCATACTTTTAACCTTAACCCATGTCTTCAATTTCGAAGATTAAGGATGAGTGCATCACTACGTGTTTCACATGACTACGCCCAGTTACGACCAGCATATTTTCCCGCATTTTCTTTCCGTCTAAAATGTTTGACTCGCAGCTCTCCAACAGTCTCTCAGAGGTCATATGCTGGCAGTTACTTTCCTCTGTGCCAGTGAGGGTGAAATGACGCTTCAGTTGATCTTAACAGCGCTTAGGCCTATACGGCTTATACCGGGGGGTATGAGGGGGGGGGACCTCTGTTTTGCCTTTTTTTAACTAGCTGGTTAACCTCTTGATTAATGATATTAATATGTGTATAAATGTTTAAAAGAAGTGCAGAATTCATTTTCATAGGGTTCCCCCACCATTCTGAGATTAGGATTTCGGGAGATTTCCAAGAGTTTTCCAGGAGAAAATATTCAATTTCAGGATGGGAAAAAACGCGAACTATATATTTAGTAATAAATATGAGAATTACCATATACTATAGGCTACATGTATAAAATTACAAGATCTCTCCTGAGCCTTTCGTCTCCATGCCCGAAACCCAAGCTGTTGTAGATCTGTCTCCGTACATCATCAATCCATCGCATTCGGGATCTGCCTTTGGGTCAATCAGCGTATGTGTGTGTGTGTGGGGGGGGGGGAGATCGAGCTGATGGTGATTAAGTGCACTGAACATAAGTTCTTTAAAAAAAAATAGTTGCAGTAACGAGAGTTTATGAAATGGAGAGTAGTACGACGTGGACTAGCCTATAGGAAGGTGGCGATATAGAATTTTGTAGTTTCTTTCTTTCTTTAAAAAAAAAATTGATCGCAAGTTTCGTAGGCTATATATAGACATCAGTTACAAGCAGAGAAAGATGTGGAGCACAAGAAAAGTGAAAACAAATTTAGGCCTATTGCCACAAGGAGAACAATAGTTATACTGCTTCATGGAAGAAGTTAGATGATAGAACTAATTGAAGCATAATTTCCTATATTTTAACATGCTATTTCGCTATTTTTTACGGCCTTTCGCTCATTATGACTCCCGCGAAAATTGCGTTCGCTGATTAGGTCAGACCCCTACCGCAAGTTGACTTGAATTATAAAATTAATAGCTGATATGGAAAAAAGAGTCAAATTTAGTTTCATCGCCCAATAACTGAGGAGTCCGCAGATGTTTTCATTTTTTAAATTAGTTTAACCATTGCGGAGTTATAAATTCTAAACTAAAAACTGGCACAAAAGCGTTCGCTGTTGGTCCTTTCCCATATATAGATCTAGATCAAAAAATCTTATAGATATCTAGACCATAGACGGCATAGACATACTCCATAGTTAGTAGATCTATACAGTATACTTAGACGACTTAGTAACTTAGTTATACTACTAATAATTACTACGTAACTAGTTACTAGACAAGTATAGACTATAGGCAGGCCTATAAAAGTATAATAATAATAGATCTAGAATAATTACTATAATATAGCAGCTATTAACTATTATAGCATAATGACCGTAATGATAATGTAGTGGCATTCTTAACCAGAGTTAGGCAGAGTCAGAACAATATTCTTCATAGATCTAGCCAATCTAGGCTAGACTAGGGCAATCTAGGCCTAGGTTATAGTCTAGGTTTTCTTGCCAAATGATAAAAAAGTTAGAATTATCTATTTGAAGGCTACACATCGAAGAAATTTATAAACAAACTTCTAACAAATTTTGCTATTTAATAAAATAATGTGTTCAGTTTTGCAGAAGATGCGGAGCTGTCACAGATAATCAATAAGCTTTGGGAATTAGATGACAATAAATGTTTTCCTGATGTGGATTATGAAATAGATTTACAAGGTGAGTTTGTTATAACATTTATTGATAATCACTATAAATTAATAATAAGAATTATATTTATACTCAACTTGAAAATTTTATTCTCTTCAACAGTTTACACAGGTATAAGTATAAGGGTTAAATAATTAATATTTAATGATATAGATATAATAATTAATAAAATAAAATAACAGTACAATTTAGGGACCTAAGAACACTGCAACTATTTATAAATGATTTATAAGATAAATATATTGGTCTAAAGAAATGGAAACTTGTTTTCACTACCGCATTACTACGGAGGCGTGTTGGCTGGGCGGTAAAGTGCTTAGCTTCCGAACCGGGGTATCCTGGTTCAAATCCTGGTGAAAACTGGGACTTTAAATTTTGGGATCCTTGGGAGCCTCTGAGTCCACCCAGCTCTAATGGGTACCTGGCATTAGTTGGGAAAAAGTAAGTGCTGTTGGTCTTTGTGCTGGCCACATGACACTCTAGTAAACCATGGGCCACAGAAACAGATGACCTTTACATTATCTGCCGTATAGATCACAAGGTCTGAAAGGGGAACTTTACTACCGCATTACTACTAGTAGCAGTAACAGTAGCAATAAACTAGCACACACACACACACACAACCAGCACTTTATTACTTAGGCTCCTACGTAGGCCTACTTCTCTGATCAAAGTGACCCTCTAAAAGGGGAAGACAACCAATTAGAAAAGGTTTTCTAAAACAACTTGTCCAAACAGGTTTTCACACATGTAACTAAAAACTTCCTGTCCAAAAATTCACCGGGCTATTGGAAATCATGAATAACAAGAAAAACATTGAAAATACTTTATTTAAAAAACAAATCTTATACTAAGTGTATTTGAATACGATTTTCATGCACTAGGTTCTGTGTACAGCACCAGAGATGTGAGTGAAGATCATGCCAAAAATTCCCTCTTTAAATGGGTCAATGAAGATAAAGTATTCAGCAGACCAACATATAAAGGTAGTATTGAGATTAACTTCGATAAGAAAGCATTGTATTTTTTGTTGCCTTTTATCTTTAGTTTACATTTGCTTATCAATTTTGTAGAAAATGTTTAACAGGTTACAAAGATGCATCCGACTTTTATTTTAAACATATTAATTCCATTTATTTTCACAATAATTGCAAAGGTAATATTTAAGTTATTTATAAGATTTTTTTTCATTCATTTTGCAAAAATTATTTACATTTTCGTGTTTATGCTTACATTTTTTAATGTTAATTGTAAAACTGTTTTTATGTATATTTTTGCTTATCAAGTTTAATGCACATGATACTTGTATAAAAACTTAATACTTCTATTGTTTAAGAATCACAAGTTTTTTTTTTTTGCTTTTTGTCAGCTTTTAGAGCACTCTTAGACAATTATGAAATGGAACTGGGTCAAGAGGAAGTGGTTACCAGAGAAGAGCTGAAAGAGAATCAAGATTTTCTGAATGCCATTCTGGCCACCAAAGTCATGAAGGAAGCTCACAAATATTTAGTTTCCAAAAGAGTTGCTCCTGAGGACAAGCAGCAGTTCAAAGCAATGCTCAATGATATCTGGTTTAAAATGTTCAGGCGCCAGGCATCAAGGTTTGTACTTGATAATAATAGTTCTTGTCATCTTTAGAATTATATGTTTGTAAATAAGCATTGAACCAAATTTGACATATATTTTAGTTGGGCTTTTTACAAGTAAATGGCATATATTTAAAGAATTAATTAAAAATATTGCCATTGTAATTAATTTGACAAAGTTCTGATCTTGGATGTATAGTAATATTTACTGAATTTGTAATTGTAACTAAATTTGTTTGCAATATGTGGCTGTATAGCTTAAACTGCTTTGCTATCTAAGGAGGCTCAATATTGAATCCTGACGTAGTCAAAGAATTTATGATTCAATATTTGACTCGAGCTGTGTTTTCTAAAGACACAAAAAAGAGATTGAATTAGAGTGCACTCAGCATGCAAGAGATTCATGGATGATGTGCTAGATAAAAAGGAATAATAATAATGTATATTATTTTTTAAAATATTGATATTTCCTAGTTATTGTAACCATCAGATGCTGTTGGTTTTAAAAAGAAATTATCACTATTGTAATAAGAATATCTGCTTTCAGTTTTAAACCTTTTTTTTCCAGAGGAGCTGACTCTTGCAGTTTTGAGCATGTTTTTGTTGGTGAAGGTCGTGATACAGAAATGATAGGTCTTCATAACTGGATACAATTTTATCTTCAGGAAAAAGCAGGCAATATTAATTACAATGGTCATTTCCGTAAAGAGACGGTAAGCATGCTCTGTTAGAGAATATAAAGGTATTTTTTAATACTTTATCTTGTCAAAGGGCATTTTGTTCTTGAAAAAAATTAGCTATTTTGGGAAAGCTATTTTATTGCTGTTTTACAATTCCTCTTTTCTGCTTGAAAATTCTCCTTGGGTGGGTAGACATTGGACACAGTTCTCGAGAATGTCTCTATTTCCCTAAAAATTTGACAGTTGATGTATATCTTTGGGAAAAGAATTACTAGATAATTGGCCACACTAGGGAAACTCTAGTTTGATGCTTATAATGTTTCGAAATATCTTCTAAAATTAAATTTTGTCTAAGCAATCTTTATCTTGAACAGACATGTCAGCAGGTATTCGTGCATCTTCACAATAAAGAGTTAAAAATAAATAAATAGACGTTCAAGAACATTTTGTGCACTGTCTTTTAGTCAAGATCTGTAGGCCTATCACCAAACTAGAATCTTCTATACCATATATCTAGATCTAGAATTTTAGTCTAGACTACTGTCTTTTAATGTTGCTATGGCTGGATCTGTATCAACAAACTAGAATTGTCTATACTCTTAGTAGATTTATACAGGCACTTGACCAGGACTTTATTCGGGCATTGGGATAGGGTAAAAATATTTCTTTTTATTTATCTAACATTCATAAGTTGTTAAGAGTAGAGTAATCACTCTTACACAAAAGTTATCAGTGTTGTAAAGGAGGAATCTTTGTTTAACTTCTTTTATGTTACTTGCTAATTATTGTTTTTTGTTGTTTTTTTTTTTCAGGTTAAAGATGACTCAGTAATTCGCCTTCTGGCTGTGCAGTTTACCTGGAAAGGTATCAAAGCAAAACCTTTTTGCAGTGTCTTTATAGGATCAAGTCCTGAGTTTGAAGTAGCAGCATACACTATTTGTCTCCTTCTGGACAGAGATGGGAAGGCAGATATAAAGATAGGCGAGTATGAGGTAGAACTGACCGTCCATAGTTTTGGCAGGCAGCGAAAGCTCGGCACAGCATACATTGCTGCAGCTCGCATGGAGACTTACGCTAAAAAAAGAAATTGGTAATAAATAATAGCATTTAGGCAGTTATGTTTAAACTTCTTGTTATATTCTGATCATTTCTGTAATTTTTTTTTTTTTTATTTTGAGGTTAACATTCAGTGCAATGAAAATCTTAAGTAATGCAATGGTTCCCAAAACATGACTGGCAATCATTTTGTTATCTGGAATTCAGGAAAGATCTAGTGCAGAGGTCATTGTTTCTGGACACCTGCATGTGGTTTTTGGTATCTCAGTTTTTACTTTCACTCTTGCCATTTCCATTGATACAAATTTAGTGTTATATTTAGAATAAACAATCCATGTAAAAAGTAACATTTATAAACTCCTCGTTACATTTGAGCCTCAAAGATTTAAAATTGTTTTAGAGTACTTAATCATTATATATTTACACTTAGGTTAATTTCAGTGGTTTTGTTTTTAGTGTGAAATAGAGTTTACTTTCTTCTTTTTTTTTTTTATTGAAGTATAATATAATATGGAAGTCTAAAATATAAGACGTCCAATTTAACTCTTTTTTTTTTTTACCCTTGTATAAACAAAATTATGGGATTTTTGTGTAATAATATTTCATTTTGTTGAATTTTTTATTATAAATAAAAGATTTATGGATGAAATACTTCCATGTAGATAGATAGATATATCTTTAAATTTGGGTCTTGCTCAATTTCATCTTGTGATTTCATATACAATACTCATAGAATATTCTGTTTGGCTTCATGAGATTGTTGTAGCCAAATTCAAATGTCAATTTTTTGTTCTGAAAGATAAAAATCTTGTATTTGTATGGTCATTGCCACCATGAAAACAAAATTCACTATTTAAAAAAAAAATCTTCTTTGATTAGATAGACTGTATGTTTAGTTTATTTCAATAATGACATTTATATTGCTGGAAAATATTTTGATCAGCTGCTGCAATCTTCTCCTTCCTTTGTAATATAAAATCATTACTAAAAAATTGTTTGAAATTGCTGCATTAATGCCTTTTTTTTTTTTCTTTTTTAAGGTGCTTAATTTGAGATTTTATTCTACCTCTTTTGTCTCTTGGACTTCTAGTTCAAAACTCTGTAATCTTTTGTGTAACTATTTATTTCAATATTCTCAAATTTCTAAATGGGAATGGATATTTTTGGGGGAAATTTGCTTGTTTCTTTAATGTAGTTTTTTAATGTATAACTATTGTTAACATTTTTTTATCTTTCTATAAATATACATACTGTGATCTTTCAGTTATGCTGAGATAATCTTTGTTTATTGTGTTATTTTTTTTTAATATTATTTAAAATTCATAAATTTTAAATGTAATGATTAATCTAACTAAATTTTATGGAATATTTTATCTACATTTACTAATATAAATTTTTGTTTGTTTTATGACTGTTATATGTTTTTTACTCAAGCATCCAGATCTCATAATTGCCTGTGAACAAAGTCTATGCATGTTTTTGAGCATTTGACAGTTGGTTGCAAATGAGATATGACTGTTTCAACTTAGTTCAGTTATTTTATGTCACTAGTTATCTAGGAAATGAAAGTTTATGAAAATGGTCTTGATTTAGTTTCACAACAATTGTTTAACAGAAACATTTTAAAAAGCTCTATCTTTCAATGCAAAGTTTTGCATCCATTGTCAACACCTCAAGAAAATAGAGTCCAGATGTTTATTAAATATAAATACTTCTTAGGTAAATAAATTCATATTCTTTCAGATAAAAACACATCTTCTTCATAATTGTCCTAAGGTAACCCTAGTTATTACTTCATAGTTCATTTGTTTTTATGAAACGAAGATAATTAAAATCCTTTATGAAAATTGTTTAGGGTCTAGAATGTTATTTGCATTTACAACTAATAATATTTTTTTTTACTATATCTGATCTCATTTCCATTATTTACCTTTAAATCAGTCCAACAGAATAAACATTCTTTTTACTTAGAATTTTTGTTTCTAGTAGTATGTTAAAAGTTGTGCATTTATACTTTATTGGAAGGGTAATTATTAGTTGTTTTTTCTTTTTCACTTATGTTTCAGAATAAAACTATATTTTCACCTGTCAGAATGTTTGTTTCAATTTTTGATACAAAATTTACATTTTTAAAATAGTCCTAAAGATTATTAAAATATATTAATTTATGTTTGATATTTCTAGAATATTCTACCTAAATAGTTGAATAATTTTTTCGAAAGCCTTAAAAAAAATTTTAAACAAAAAGTTTTTTTTTATTTTTCATACTTTTACATTTTTTGTCTTAGATTCCCCACTCAATTAGAACAAAATACAATAATGTAAAGAAAGTAAGAAATTAAATGTTGATTATAACATAATTATTTATTAGCGACTACAATATCTGACTACAATATCTGTTTGTGTGATAGTAAATGAAATACATCACACAATACTATATTCTGAATGTAATGGTTGAGTTATTTTTCTATAAATAGTAATGTAATTTTAAACATTTTATAAAATAATATGAATACAATTTCAATAGTAATACAGAAATAGAAACATAAAAAATGCATACATAAATCATATTTTGTTTCTAACAACCATTTATCAAAAGTATTACATTGTAACATTAGCATTTATATAAATGTATACAATATGAATATAAGTAGAAAGAATTACAATCGTTCAAACCACTGGCTTCAGGAATGGCTGAACTAACCTCCCTGGTTTATTTTTGTTTGTTACAAATGATCCGATAGTCAGGAAATTAAGGTTTGTATATTAAGTTCTTTCTAGATCTATATCGATACAGTTGTAGGTGTTTATATCAGTCTCATACAGGTGTTTGTATCAAAGTCTCATTATACAGTTGTAGGTATGTATCATTCGACAGTTCCAGCCGTCTTCGAAAGTGTGTTCACATTTAATTGCTACAAAGCAATCATGAGCTATAACAAGAATGAGTGTACTGATCATTAGAACTAGCGCAGGTAAGGTCTGTATAATTGTATGAAGTTAGACAACTACTTCGTACAACTCCTTGCCCAAACTTTAGAGCTGGCAGTCTGTATATTATATAGTGAATACATATATTGAGGTGGATACAATGAAGCTAATAACAGAAGTGTGTCATTGAAGTGTCCTGAATTTGTGGACACATCAGAGAAGTAGAAACAAAAGTGAAAAGGCTGCGGCGTCCAATGCTCGACCTGTGACCGCAGTTGTGTATCAAGAATTGACCTCTTTAGTCACACGTGAAGTGGCGAAGAGCGGGATATTGTTCTCGAGACGTAAAAAGCCACATACAAATGAAGTGATTTTATGTTTTAAAAATCTTTGCATGAATTTTACATTCAAATATAAAAGTTGTGTTTATACACCTTTTTTTTTTTAAGCAACAATTAACAAATATCTCACTGGTATACATAGTGCAAGTCCTACAGACAAGGGAGACCAATGCAATCTTTTCGTGTTGAAAATATTACGACGTTGATGTTTTAGTAAACAAAAGGTGAAAGGCTTGACAGACTCCCTCTTGACAGACTCCCTTTTACTGTACAGCACATGGAGACCTTTTCTCTGCTTTAAAGCTGATGCCTTTGGTATACTTTTTTATTTGCCGCAACTGAAGTCCTGGATTGGTCAATATACTTGTGAGCAAACTGATCATGTTTTTGAGTAAGACATCTGCTCTTGCTCCGCTCATAACACACTCTTTATAGCCCAGGTTCAAGATGATGACACCTTGAAAGAGGTTGTGCTGAACTAGTAGGTTGGTCTCTAGCCCCATTGGCAACATGGCAGGAATTGATCTGACCGGACCATCCCTTGCCATGTCCGAGTCGGAAATCATATCAATGCTTATCCCGTGCGGACTAAGATCAAACATCTCCATTGTTCTTTCAGCCAGGCCTTGGAAAGAAGTGAATGGAAGAACGCCATTATCGATGCTCTGTTGTACGCGTTTGTTGTTCTCGATGATAAATTCTTGAGTGGTCATCTTGCTGTCTTCGTCAAACTTGGCAATTAAAGGAATCTCGTTGCAAAAGTTTGCCACGTCACTGTCCAGGTCTGAGATGAATCTGCGGAGGTCAACGGGAAACATAAGGCTGACTGTTGACTTGCCAGTTACTATGTGCAATAAAGCCTGGTAAGCACCAGTGACTAAACCGAGAAGAGAAACATGATGGAAACGGATGAAGTTGGTTATTTTCTGTGTTAGCTCTGAAGTTAAGACGGCTCTCAAGACTGCGTTTGTAGCTACCATTGGTTTTGGCGGGAACTGGCTCCGTGGTCCATGAAGAGACGTGTTGGCCACGTCCTGACTGAGAGCTTTGGACCAGAACTGGGCGAATGTCTCTGATTTTGATTTATACACTTTGTCCAATTCAATATTCAACTTTTCCGATTGCATCAATATTTTATCGAGTTTCTCATTCTCGATTATTGGTGGTTTCATTTTAAGATCGAATGCTGCGACAAGGTCCTGAAGGAACAGCATCATAGCTTTAAAATCAAAACTTGCCTTATGATATACGATTCTTAAAAACAATTTTTGTCCTAAATGAAGAACAAATCGAAGCGGGCCTTTCTCTTTTACATCAAAAGCCTCCTCAGAAAATGTTTGCAGCTCGTCAGCCTCTATCTTGGCGATTCTGAAATCAATGACTTCCTCTGCTGCTAAGATCTGCTTCTCAAAATTCATCAGACTGCTTCGTTTTGATAGAGCTTCTTTGAACACTGTACACGCTGTAGGGTGCATTAACAAAACTTTGAGAATAACGTTTTTAACAGTTTCAGGGTCTTTTTTATCTGCTGGAATGTCTACATCCACCACCCCGTGCAGACTTTGTTTTCTAGGGTGTCTCTTGTATATGGCCAGCTGGCTTGATTCTATTATTGATGCGGTAAAGCTGATTTTTTTCTTTGGTGGTTGCGTTTCCATAATTTTTAAATCTTTCTTTTCTTCATTTGAACCATTTTCTATTGCCGGTTGATCATAATCTGGACCAAATTCTGAACCTTCAGCAAGCTTGCCTGAGAGAACATCATCGATTGCTTGAGCAATGGTCCTAACTGTTGGGTCTCCACTGATAAAGACTATAGCAGGTAGACGACAGTGAACCTCTTTGTATATCTGATTGATCATTGTCATGGCTACTATGGAATCCATCCCCTGGTCCACGAGGTTTGTGTCAGATTTGAATGATCCGTCTTCAGCGCTTAGAACCTGGCTGGCTAGGGCTATCACGTAACGTTCATAAATTTCAACTCTCTGTTCAGGAGGGAGGTCGCGTGCTGTTTGCAATGCCAGAAGAATATCCTGTTCTATCTTGACTTCCTCGGCCGCAGAGCCAAGCATGGTCTTGAGGCGATATTGAAATGGTACCAGCATGTCTCTTTTCAACCTTTTGAGAAGTACTTCGTTATCGAACTTGCAAGGCAGTATCTGACCCCAGTCAAGAAGAAGTATGATAAATATGACAGACGCAATGTCCTCTTCACTGAGAAGAATGAATCCCTGAGATTCTAAGATCTTTTTAGCTTCACTATAATCGTTGAGCATTCCTAGATCTAGAGCTCCCCAGTTAATGCTTTGACCCGAAAGCTTCAAGTGTCTACGGTAATGAGAGAGGCCGTCCATAAAAGCATTTCCAACCCCGTAACTAGCCTGCCCAGCATTGCCAATAACTGAAGTAACGGAGGAATGCAAAACAAAATAATCCAGAGGAAGCTCTTTTGTTAGTTGGTGAAAATTCCAAGCACCCATTACTTTTGGAGACATCACTTTGGCAAAACTATTCGGGTCAACTTGCACCAATAATTGATCATCAACAACTGCTGCCCCAAAGAAAACGCCTTTAATTACTAAATCTTGAAACGCTTGTTGTAACAAAGACATGAAGCTTTTAAGAGACTCCATATGTGTTACGTCAGCTTGAAATGCTTTTATAGTGCAGTTCTGTGATGCAGCCAGTTGAGATATTTCACTCATTTTCTCAACTGTAGCCTGTCGTCTGTTAAGTATTGCAATGTTTCCGGCTCCATTTTGGGTCAAGAACTTCACAAAAAGCCAACCAAGTCCTGTGAGACCTCCAACAACTATGTAAACCGCATCCTTTCTGAAAAGTTCAGATTTCTCCACTCTCACTACAGAGCTGTTCATCTTTGTTATTTGAACTTCTAAAAGTTCGTCCAAGTCAGCTGCAGCGTCTTTGAACACACCTGTAGTGATTGGATTTTTGTGAAGACATTCTGACACCCTAGGCATCAATGCTGAGTGGTGTCTCATCCATTTTTTTATTTTTGGAACAATTTTTGTCAAATTCTGAGGGTGGAAGACGTCCGCGGTGTCCAGAAGTTGAATTTCCACCGTTGGTAGGAAGAACGATAGGGGAGCCCTTGCTACTGGCTGGAGAAGAGATACCAAGGAAATGTAGTATTTAGGCTGCATCCACCTTCTTGCAACTAACGAGACTATAGTCTCGTCCATTAAGACAAGAGAGAGAACTGTTTCATTTAAAGACTCGACGTTGTTCAACTCTTCAACCACAACAATATTTATGTTCAAAGGCTTCGGCTTTTTTCTACTCATGAGCAAGCACACCAAGACCTCTCCTAGTCTAGCAGTAGCAGATGATGCGAGAATAGTAGCGCTTTTTGTGACAACCAAATCTTTAAGAGACCACAACAAAACGAATCTAGTTAGGTCTCCAGGTACATAATCTGCAATCAAGTTGGCAGGAATAGTTGCGCCAATGGGCACTTTAATTTTAGAACCAACTGGGGCAGGGTAACAAGATATTGCAGGGATGCTGTACCTTTTTAGTTTTTTGCTTAATGCCTTTCCTTGAGCTGGTCCTATATTTTCCAGAGCGAACAGAGGATAACCATTGCCTTTCATAGTTCTGCGTTTCTCCATCACGCTGTAGAGCATGGACATGTTGTAGAGAAGAGGGTTTTGAAAAGCTGTGGCTGAGACGTCAATCTGTACATGTGGATGTGTCTCGTCTTTTATCTGAGTTTCATGGTAGACTGGAAAAGTATCCGTTAAAACCATCGGCTCCTTGCTTAACAATATCACATTCTGAGACTTGTCAGCAAAGTTGTGTCTAAAAGTTGGCACTGGTGTTTCCGACTCCACTTGAACAAACTGATTAACATACATTGTGTCTGACGTTACCATCCATTCCGGATAGTTCCTTAGAGTCTGGTCACTGTTGATGATTTCGGCTATAGAGGAGAGATATATCAATTGTGTACTTGTTTCCTCTGGGAGGTGAAGGTCGATTGTTACAACGTCCGTGTACACCTGCTCCCTGAGGGCGCACCTAGTCATTCCCCATAAAGCTGTCATTATTGGGTTTACGCTTTCAGGCTCAGGGGGCCCATTTTCAAATGGAAAAGCCCTTTTTGTGAAAAAGTAAATTGGAAGCGTCAGTGTCTTTTCCACGGCGTATGTATAAATATCTTTCAGAAGCATGCATAGGTTTAAAGTTTTTGTCTGGACATTAAATGCGTCTTGAGAGTCACTGATAGTGGTGTTGCTGGTTAGTACAATAAACTCAAATTCCTTCATTTTGTTCTTCAGTAGCAGTTCCATGTCTTTGACTACAGTTGCCCCAGGATCACCCATTACTTCGTATAGGATGCATTTCTTCAGAAGGGACGCTGGTGTGTTCTCTGGGATATTATCAGTTATGAATAGCACGTTGGGTTTCTTTGTTTCGTGATGTGGAAATTTGGTGCCGACTGGTTTCCATATACATGTGTACATATTCTCGACACCACCAGATTTATCTGTTAAGGACTTGATGGCCAGGTCTTCCAGGTCAGCAATAATCTCACCACACAGAGTGGTCAGTTTTATGTCATAAAGAGTCACCTTTCGGTCAGTGCTTTTGAGTGTGGTGTAGATGTACATCTCATCCTCGGTTTTCCTGTAAGATGTCAGCTTGCCAATTGATCTTGGGAGCAAATCTCTTGCGTCGTCCACGCCGTCCATCAAAATAACCGATGTCTGAATCATTCCATCCAAGATAGAAGGGTGGATAGTAGTGCCTGCTATTTCAATAAACATGGCTTTGGGGACAAATATTTTAGCGAGACACTCCTGGGAGCTTCTCTGCGCGTACATGAGAAGAGAATACCCAGGTCCATAAGTGAATCCAAAACTCTTCAGAGTGCCGTAAATTTCTTCTCTGTCTACTATCTGTTGGCATCGACCTTGAATGTGTCGAATATTGATGATGGATGGATGACCTCTCATGTTGTGAGCCTGCAGGTGAATGTTGGCAAAAGTTTTGTTTCCTTTTACAACGGCGATGTTGTAGCTTTCAAACTTGTCCACGCCATAACCTTTGGGAGGTGCTTTCGAAATCAGAAGATCAAGCTCAACCGCGGCGTCCCGTGTAAATGAACATGGCTGTTCAAACCTGACTGCTACTGAGTACAACGGAGCATCCATTGTGCTGCTGTGCAAAGCCACAGCAAAACCAGTTTCTGCATAGAATGCACCAGGGATGATCAACATTCCTGACACGATATGGTCATAAACGGAAGGGAATGTCATCTGTGTCACCATGATTTTGTAGTCATCTGTTGTGTCCACTTTGTTTAGAAATGGGTGTTCTTTTCTCATGTAGTGAACCCCTGCAAGCACCATGTGTGCAGACTCACACAGCTGAAGGTTTCTTCTCAGATTAAAGCTGTAGCGAGGGATAGGCGTTACAATATTTCCCTCGTGTGGAATGTTTGCCCATTCTACTTTACAGCCCAGATCGTACGCACTGCACAGTGCTTGCAAAAAGATTTTCCATGCTGGTGGTTTTGACATGGAGACCACTGTTGCGACTTCGTCCTTTGGGAATATGTCATTAGCATGAGCTCTCATCACTGGCTTTGGGCCTATCTCAATGTACACATTTTTGTAACCTTTGGCAAAGCTTTTCTGCACGGCCTCATAAAATCTGACAGGCTCTCTCATGTTGTTCACCCAGTAATCAGGTCCCAGTGGTCCATTAACCAGATCACTAGTTACACTGGAGTACATGTCTACCTCTGGAGATTTGGGTTTGATGTCCACAATAGCCTCTCGAAGAGGTATTTTGCAGCTTTCAACGTGGTGGGTATGATATGCGACGGGAACCTGTAAATCTATCATTTGTACTTGAGTATTAAGGGCTCTTGCTTTGGTCTGAATATCTTGCTTGATTTTTGTGATTGTGTCTGCATTCCCACTAACAGAACAAGCAATGGGGCTGTACTCCAATGAAACGTTGGCTAGTCCAGAATAATTCTTGACAATATCCTTCACCCTGTCTACGGGCAAGTTCCTCACTACAAACATTTTACCACCTTTAACGCGAGCCATTAAAGATGTACGATAGAAAATGATCTTAACTGCATCTTTCAAAGTTAGCACCCCTGCAAAGTGGGCCCCAGCTACCTCTCCAACTGACTGCCCAACCACACAGGCTGGAGCAACGCCAAGGCTGCTCCATAATCTAGCGAGAGCAACTTGGCAAGCGAAAATAGCTATCGGTGAAACTTCAGGATCGTCTAAGTCATCTTCCTTTTCGAACATACTTATGAGTGACCAGGCAACATACTCTGAAAGATAGCTGTCAATTTCTTGAATGGTGTTTCGAAAGTCGTTGCTCATTTCCAACATGTCTTTGCACATTCCTTTCCAAGATGTCCCCATGCCACCAAAGACAAATATTACTCTTGCCTTGCGCACAATGTTTGCTCCCTTGGCACCTTTGTGCAGGTGATCGTTCAGCTTGGAGATCAACTCTGCCATGTCTTCAACGACGGTGGAGAAACGAACGTTGTAGTGGTCCCTTCGAACAGTTGATGTGTACGATACGTCATGGACATCTAGCGTGCTAACATCCGGATGGTTCACAAAGTCTTCGATGCTTCCTTTTAGAGATTTCTCGTGCTTGGCTGAGAAGCAGACAACACATGGGATGTTCTTCTGTTCCACCATACTGTTTTGTCTAGACATGTGATCTTCATACTCCATCACCACCGCGTGGCAGTTCGTGCCCCCAAAACCAAATGAGTTGACGCAAGCCACCTTGTTCTGGCTCTGCCAGTTGACCACCTGAGTCGGAACACTCAGGTTCATATCTGGAAAGTTAATTTTGGGATTCGGCCTGTCGAAAAAAAGTGACGGTACAATTTTGGAATGTTTCATCATAAGCAGTACTTTGATAAGTCCAGCAGTACCTGCCGCTGATTCCAGATGACCTAGATTGGTCTTCACAGATCCTATATATCTATGGCGCACAGCTCCACACTCTTGAAAAAACTTTCCAAGTGCATTGGCTTCCACGGGGTCTCCTGCTGATGTTCCAGTACCTAGAGAGAAGATGAACATAACATACATCATAACATTATAACATTTCACTAGTAATTTATTACTGTCTCAATCTCTTTTTTACATGTGGATATTATGTTTAATCTTAATTTTAAAAATAGTCATTATATTAAAAAATGCCAATCAATATGTAATTCTAGGTTATACGACACAGAAACACAAATAGATTTTATAAGCCACTAGTCTGGTTAGAAAGGAAAAATAAGGTCTACGAAAATAGTTTTTTTTTTTTTTACACATTCTCCTTTCTATAATTTGAAGAAGTATATTATATGTAAATTGCTTTCTGAGCTAAATATAATTATTTTACTTTCATTAAAAATTATAGATGCAATTATATGATTCATTGCAATCATTACCATGAGCTTCGATGTAGTCAATTTTTCCAACATCAACTCCTGAATTCTTGTAGACTTGATCAAGAAGTTTAATTTGTTGGTCGCCAGATGGCGCCGATATCGGTGTCACTGTGTGCCCGTCTTGATTGGAGCCTGTTTCAATGGTTGCCCAGATTCTGTCTCCATCTCGAAGGGCCTGTGATAATATATTAAATTAGAAAAAAAAATGTTTTTAGAAAATGAAGCAAAGTAAACTTAAACAAAAAAAAAGTATACATAGTTTTTTTTCAATGTAAAAGTATTTGTGTTTCAATCAAAATAGACCAAAGACCAAAGCTATCCTTGGAATGTTATCGTATTAATGTATTATCAACAATTAATCAGATTATCTGAACATTCTATAACTTATTGGTCATTGTCACATTATTTACTGCAGTTTTTAAGCCTAATCAAACAATGTTTACAAGCGTTTACAATTTAATTTAAAAAAAAAAGAAAGATATTGTAAATTATTATTATAAACATATTGTTTGTCTTTCCATATAAAAACATTATAGAATGACAAAGACATAGCCCTCGACATTAAAATCAGACTGATACGCTCCATGGTGATGGTCACATTGCGAGTCTTGTACGCTGACTGCAGAGCTAGAGAGGAGGATCCTAGCAATGGAATTGAAATGCTACAGAAAGACCCTAAGTATCACATTTAAAGACCGCATCACTAACGAAGAGATTAGAGACAGGGTTATAACAGCGTTTGGACCTCACGATGACCTGCTACGGCCATATTACAAGGTATTCTGGACTTGCAAAGACCTTCCTTCAGGAAACAGTACCAGGAAAAAGAAGAGAAAGTGATGGGAAGAAATTATAAAAGAATGGACGGGCCTGCCATTGTAAGGCAAAATACTGAGAGGAAAGGAGAAAGACGGTCAACAGATCTTGTGTGGTGCCCCAACGGTCCAATAAACAAAGGGATAGGCAAAGAGAGTAACACCTTATTAGATTTTGACCTTGTCATCAAAGAACTTTTTTTTTTGCTTTATAGTTTGGAGTCGCCCTTCTAACGCCTGATACATTCTACCAAAATGTATAAATAGTTGAGGAAATTTGATTGTTGAATGCATTTAACATACGTTATTTTATAATTATTATCATTATTAATATTAAGTACTTGAGAACATATTAATTTGATGAAGTTAATAATATTCACAAAAATTTAAGTGTATAAACAATGATCTTTTTACCACCATGTCAAACATTCGATACTTATTATTCGTTAAAATCTTACATCTTTTAATCTTTTGAGAATGACCATTCCACACCCTTCTCCCCTGGTGTAACCATCTGCGCTGTCGGAGAAGGCAAAACACTGACCAGTGGGAGAGACCATATGAGCTTTACTTAAGTGGACAAAGACGTCTGGTGACATGAGGAAGTTAGTGCCGCCACACAGAGCCATGTCACAATCACCTGGCATTGGATATAGGGGAAAGAAATTTTTAAATTGATCAATTATCATATTGTATCAAGTGTGACAATCTAACTAATGATTTGGACTAGAAAAGTACAAAGTATTGTCTAAATATTGGCTCAATTTTAGATTGAGAATAAGGGAGACAAACAAAAAGTCAAAAATAATTAATTTAATTTAATTTAAATTCAATACTTTGGGAGTATAAACAGTCGTTTGATCTGATCTAATCACTTTACTCAGACAATTTCAAATGTTGAATGTTTTGTTTCTGAAGGCTTTTTAAAGTCTTATATAGGTCAAATTAAAAGACAATTATAGGTAGAAGACGTTTACGGTTTATTTATGAGTTTGTCTTGTAAGTCACGCATAAAAGGGGGGAAGAGTTTCACTATAAGACAAATAAAAAATAAGCCTGATGTGAACTAACCTGTTCTTAAGGCCTGGGCCCCAATGTGTATGGCCAGCAGAGCAGACGAGCAGGCTGTGTCCAGAGTCATTGAGGGACCTCGCAAGTCAAAGACAAAGGAGATTCTAGCAGCTATAATGCTGTTGGAGATGCCTGTTACAGTGTAGTTTCCTACGATTGGAGACTTGGCTGTAAACAGACCCCTGTAGTCTCCATTCATGGCCCCTGAATTAAAAGAATAGCATCAGTATGTTCTAGAAAACTGGACATTTCTGTTAACTGTCCTAAATATACACATAGTGAAGAATTAGCCAAATAGTTGTCTCTCTCCAGCTCGCATTTTGCCCCCCTCACTTTCTAAATAAATCGATAGCAAAATGAAACCATAGCCTCGATGACCAGCATGCTATCAAAAATAAAAAAAAACATACTATTTCTATATGTACCGAATAGACTACTAAAACTATGGGTTGATTTCAGTGGGCAACTTGGCGAGGTAAAATCTTTGTTATCTCTTGCCAAAGAAACAAACAAACCGAGTCTAACAATTATATATGACACTGATGAAAAAGAAAAATACGCTTTAACGTGTGCTTTTGTGATTACAAGAAAGCTCAAGTTTTACAACAAAAAGTATTTTTTTTGCCGCTACATAAGAGATTTTAAAAAAATACATATAAGCCTGTGTAAGCCTGTAAGCCAACAGTTCAACATAAAGATCTAGACTTCAAGTAAATACATTTTTTCCAATATGAAACCTACGACCGATATTGAACTACTATGTAACAATCTAAGGCTATGGTACCTGCCGAGAGAGTTTAACACAATTTTACGTCATACTTGTGCATATACCGCCCACAGCCAACACAGAGAAAGCAACAAAACATATACTAGACATTGCCTGAGTATTGGCAGCTACATGTTCTACTGCTGCCCGACTAGTTATGGGAGATTTCAATCATCTTTCGTTAGCTCAACACTTGCTAACATATACTCAATTTGTTAATTGTCCCACACGGCACGATAAAACCTTGGACATTTGTTATAGCAACATAAAAATGGCCTACACATCTCGATCGTTATTTCCCTCGGAGAGTCGGACCACACAATGATCCATCTTACACCCACGTACAAACCGGTTTTAAAAACAACAAAAACCCGAAGAACAGTCCATCCAGTCACGGTCTGATGACGCTGTTTTACAGCTACAAAGTTGTCGGGAGCAAACAGATTGGGACATGTTTGTAAACAACTGCCCAGACAGATAAACCTATCACAACTGTTAATTCGTACATCCAGTTCTGTGAAAACATGATTGTACCAAAGAAGAAAATTAAAACATTCAGTAATAATAGACTCTGGATGACCACCATTAAAAATTAACATTCTGTCGTCATCAAGATGTACAGAGAGGTTTACATATAGTGCGCTGGTTATGAGTGTGTATGTGTTTTTCGTGTATGAATGTCGTTCGCAAATGGGGTTTCTATATTGTGCATCTATATTGTTATTGTACAGTAGTTACGCTGAGGTTGTCAATTGTAGTCAAAACGAATTTCCATTTGATGGGATCAATAAAAGTTATCTTATCTTATTTTAGTTTAGGCCTTGGATTCTAATTTATACAAACAAAAGGAAAGAAAAAAGTCTTGTTCGTTCTTATCTAATTGTGCTTTCAATAAGATACCACTATGTCAATAATCAGGCAAGCCTTGTAGTTAATATAGTGCGGGTTCGAATCCTACTAATTTTGTTATCTTTAGGGCGCCCGTGAGACCACCCAGCTCTAATTAGTGTCTTACATTAGTTGGGAAAAAGCAAAGGCGGTTGGTCGTTGTGCTGGCCACATGACACCCTCGTTAACCGTGCACCGCAGAAACATGATCTTTACATAATCTGCCCTATAGATCGCAAGGTCTGAAAAGGGGAACAATACTCGATGAACTTGTACTGCAGTATAAGAAAACGTACCAACATAAACTCCAGTATTAGAGCCTGCCAGCTTCTCTCGTGCTATCCCAGCATCCTCCAGTGCTCGGAATGTACACTCCAAAACGTATCTCTGTTGTGGATCCATTTGATCGGCCTCGAAATCATTGATGTTAAACAGTTTGTTGTCAAAAGCTATAGGACTGTAGAAAGAAACACAATGTTATTTTAATATTTGAAACAAGAGGATCCATAGCACCCCCACCACAGATTGTTAGTCGAGCTGATATGCCTGGACCCTAAATAGGCCTATATCCATCCCCCTGGCTCACGGAACTCCTCTCCTTCCCCTCCCGCTTATTTTTTACAGACTAAAATTAACTGTGTTTTAAAAAAAAGTACTACAATAATATAAACGATTTTTTTTTAAATTTCGTCTTGTATTCCTTCAATGCACTGAATAACTAGGCCTGTAGGTCTACTAAGTACACATCTCTAGCATGTTAAAATACATTCTCACTGACCAGTTCCAAACACAATTAACAGAAAGAACAACTCATATCATAATCTCATTCATCAAGTACTGCACAGAATTTTTAATAAATATTTTTTTTTATTATTAGAGTCTCAAATGAAAACAATGATGATACCGACTAATGCCCTAAACTTCCACCATGTAGATCTTATGAACAACTTGTCAGTTCTAGATAAACTGCCGGTTAGATTTTTCTTCGTTCTCAATTTCGCCACTTCACTATTTTTGTATATTCTAATATTAGCCTTAGCCTAACCTACACCTATCCCCTGGTACTGGCAAAATATGTAGGTCAAAGCTGGGACTGCATTCCTCACTAATCTTCGGACTCGAAGACTAGCCTTATTATTATAAATTACAGACGTTCTTCTAAAGATGAGCAATTAAAAGATTGCTACAAATGTTAGGTCTAGTAATTGTAGCAAAAAAAAAAAGTGAACAGCTTGACACAGAGTTGACAATACACTTTTTTCAATCGTTCTCTAATTAAATCATGCGACATTACTTGTCTAGGACAGATGTAGCTTTTAGACTAATAAACTGGCTGCAGTTTGAGTTTTATACATTTACATTTCATCATGTTGTAATTTTATCCACATAAAGTTTGTCCCAGAGCCAAGCTCAACTCTATTGGCTAACATTGTGTTTGTTAAAAAGAAAATAATTTCTTTGGTTGTTGATAAGAAACAATGCTAGATCACACTGATGGAATGTTCTCTCCAACTTGTCCGTCTCTCTTCACAGCTCTCAACATCAGCGCCTTCTGCTGGCGATATTAAACTTTGCACACATCTGTTCAGCCCACTGGCGGATCCAGGGGGGGGGGGGGGGCAGTAGGGGCGTTCGCCCCTCGGCCCCCCCCCCCCCCAAGGTGGGGGGCGGACAAATTTTAGCATAGAATTCCCTCAACTTGTATACGAATTTGTTACTTATATTAATAATATGTACTAATTAGTTTTATTTCAACCTATTTTTAAATTATTTCGACCCCCCCCCCCTCTAGTATGTTGGCCGATTTGGTGGGGTCCGGAGGGGGCGATGGCATCAATCTCGCCCCCCCCATTTACTTTCGAGTAGGGGGCGGACCAATTTATTTGTAGAAATCACAGCTTGCTAACAGAATCAATTGAATATCTATATGATTAAAACTTGTTATTGATGTTTTAACCAATCTTTATAATATGTCGTTCCCCTGTTGACCGATTGGGTGGGGGCGGGGCGAATACCTCTGCTGCCCTCCCCACAAAACCCTTTGAGTATAGGGGGGGGCGGTCCTACTTTTATTGGGAAATAATACTTTGTGAACAAAATTAATTGAATATCTATATAATATAAGCTACGTATTTATATATGAACCTATTTATATATTATGTCGCTCCACAATTTAATTTTATCACTAGTAAATATAAAATGAAAAAGGGTTGTACCATGTGGGAGGGGCGATACATGCAATCGCCCTCCGTCCATCCGACAAACCAATACTTTTTTTTTCTGTATTATAGTTAAGAAAGTACAAAATAAATTTTAAAAAATCTGTCACTAATATAATTTATCTTTGCTATAAATTAAATTCTTATAAGTCAAATAAGGCGACAGGGTTTATATAATGTCACATGAATTTATCATAATATTTTTAAGAAAGACTTTGCTTCGAAAATTTAGAATTCATACGAAATTTTTCAATATAAGAGTAAATATTGAGATGAGTTCTTTTCCTAGTCGCCATTTTCCACTATTTACTCAATCTGATATTTTTCTAGTTAAATAAATTTAGGATCATAGCTCACAATTTATTCTTAAATCCTAAAAATGCACACAAAAAAAAAGTTAAAGTAGAATCTAATTGGTTCACTAAATTTGCATTTTCGGCAGCGATCCTCAAAGCCTTAATCTAAATATGTGGGGTATTTTCTAATCGTTTTATTTGCAATGTAGTAAGGGCCTATACATTCATATTAGAATAGTTTTCAAGTAAAACATTATTGGAAAGGTCCTTTTTAGCGGCCCCCGTAAGGGGAAAAATCCGCTATTAGGTTTGTGCAAAATGTCCGTCTGTCCGTCTGTCCGTCTGTCACACTCAGATCTCGAAAACTAGAAGAGATATGAAAAATATTATTTCATCATTAAATGCGGCTTCAAAAGTTTAGGTGCAACGGCTACTTTTGGTTTTCTAAAAGCAAACCGTTTAATTTATAAAATTAATTATGCAAGCGATTTTTTCATCAAAATACACCAATTCTAAAACAATTACGTAAATGTAAGGGAGGCAATGTTACAATATGCTAACAAAGACGGGCAATTTTTGTGTATTTTCAGAATCACTAAGTCAAATATATTTTTAAAATGTACAGGAAATGTTTACAACAAATATAAATAATAGTTAAAGATGTTTTTTCTGGTCAACTAGCTGCTAAAATTAAAAGAAAACATTTCTGTTTGTTTATAAAGGCTAATAATGCATTTTATATGTAAATATCACGCACATTTTTTTAATGGACTTTTTATGCAGCGATTTTCGTGCAGTAGCGTAACGTCGCTACATGACCAGGTGCTAAACCAATTTCTTAAACTTTTTTAAAAAATCAGATTTTATTTATTTTTTGTTTAGTGCCCCCATCCGAATAAAAGAAGATTATTTTTGTGCGTTTTGTCTGTTGGTCGGTCTGTCCGTCACGATTAGATTAAAAAAACTAGAACTGTAAAAGCTATTGAAAATCTGATTTACACTTTAATGTTCCTCCCATAACATCTCAATAGTTTTAAGTATCTACAAATTGATTGTTCCGGATTTTTTTGTGCAAAACTAATCAACCCCAACAAATGTTTGTTTGCTCTTCTAATTTATATTAAATTCAATTTCCATGCTTAAATGTTGCAAAAACACATTATCAATAATACGTTGTTCCGTTTTTTATGTAAATAGCATATTAATGCTAAATCAAAATCTCTATACTGACTTATATTTCATTAATTGTAAAAATGTTCCGGATATTGTTGTATAAAACATGAATTATGCCTAATGATTGTTTGAAATCGCATAATTTACTAATATTACACTTATATTATTTGACAATGCGTCACTATAATTTGGTTATCAATATCAAATTGTTCCGTATTTTCATCTTTAAACAAATTTTAAAAATATCGACAATAGGTTGTTCAGGGCTTTAAAAAAAGTAATTTACTAGAATTGATTACTAAAAATTACTTTTTAGACATTTAATTTTTTTGCTAAAACATAACATAGAAGTTTTGTAATCGATAAAGAAAGTTTCGGATTTTGTTTCTTACAAATCGTCGCCAGAAATTTCGGAATTTATTTAAAAATCTACCAACGCCAAATAATTGTTTGAACTCCCTCTTCTAATTAATAAACAAATAATCTTCTCATTTACGAAATAATGTTTTTACGGATTTTTATGAAAAATATTTTAACTCACTACTCTCTTACAATACATTTAACTTTCTACCTAAAACATTAAAAAATCTAATTATCGTTAATATTATGTTCCGATTTTTAAGGAAAACAGAATCCAAACACCAAAGTAAGGTATGAAAATCTCTCCACATGGCTGTAGTACATCTAATTTTTATACGAGACCATCCAAAAAATTTAATTAACGGTATTTCATTTATCTGAAATTCTCTTTTTCTTTTACTATTTATACAAACATCCGGAACAATCTATTATATAAACTTTTCAATTGTGTTCATAACTAAAAATTATTGCGATGTTTTGAAACGTAGAATGAAGGTTAATCAATTTTTAATAACTTTTAGTTGTTGTTTTTTTTTATATCAAGATGACGGACAGACCGACTGACAGACAAAACGCAAAAACAATGCGGCTTTGATCCTTTTTAAATAAATTCTATTAGAACTCAGTGCACCAATGTCTATGAACCCTCGTTAAATATCTCGTGTAAATAAAAACATTTTTTTTATGGTACCGGTACTAGCCTATTGTGAGGTAATGGAATTTTTTTTCTTTGACGTCATATGAATGGACTCTTTAAATGTAATGTTAAAAGAACGCACTCGGTGCACCAATGTATATGAACACTCGAAAAATTGCTTGTATTAATGAAAACATATTTTAGTCTAACTAAGCCGTGTGACGTAGTGTTTTTTTTTTCCTTTGACGTCATATGGAATGAATTCTTTAAAAGAAATGCTAAAAGAACGCACTCGGTGCACCAATGTCTATGAACACTCGATAAATGTCTCGTAATGATGAAGGCGATTTTTATTCCAGCTAGGCCGTGTGACGTAGTGTTTTTTTTTTCCTTTGACGTCATATGGAATGAATTCTTTAAATGAAATGCTTAAAGAATGCACTCGGTGCACCAAAATCAATGAACACTCGATAAATGGCTCGTATCGATGAAGGCGATTTTTAGTCTAGCTAGGCCGTGTGACGTAGTGTTTTTTTTTCCTCTGACGTTATATGGAATTAATTCTTCAAATGAAATGAAAAAAGAACTCGGTATAGTAATGTTTATTAAGCCTCGTTATGTGACTCGCGTTTAAAAAGGAATGATATCTTGATTTAGATCTAATCTAGATTTTTTAAACTAGATCTAGATTTTTATTACAGTATATCTAGATCTGGATTTATATTCTAGTTAAAATTATTTTAGAGTCTTGATCTAGAATTTCTAGATCTAGTTTAGACTAAAATAGATTAGATTAAGATGTAGAATTTCAATTTCTAAACTTAAAGTGTAAAAAAAAGTGTAGATTTTCATTTCCAAACGTTTTGATCAATATTGTAATGTTTTAATATACTAAAACTAATCTACTATTTTTTATTTAATTTAAATTTACGGCAAATGAATCTTTGAAACATTATTACTTTTGACCATCGGATGGCTGCCTGGTCGTGCGGTTTTCGCGCTGGACTGTCGTTCAGATTTATGGATGGTCCAGGGTTCAAACCCTGCCCGCTCCCATCCCCCGTCGTCCTGCGGGAGGTTTGGACTAGGAAGTAATTATCTTCAACTCTGAAGGAACATCCGAAACATGCAAAACATTTTACATCAAAATTAAATCACCTCTTGAATATTATTTGCGAATATGCAGATCCGACAGGGATCCGACTTCGACGGGGGCCGCCTCTGAGTTTGTGTAACACAAACTCTCTTTGTAATCTTGTTTAATAGTATGTAGATGTCAGGAGAATGCGTTTCTGCAGTGAAAAATGCGAGAAAGCGCTTTTGGCGTCGTGGCGAACCCGAACCACTCAGATGAATAATGAGCTGTAGATTTCAGGAGAATGCGTTTCTGCAGTGAAAAATGCAAGAAAACGCTTTTGGTGTCGGGGATTCGCCCCGAACCCCAATGGGGAGACTTACAGCTCTCCCCCAGACCACTAAGCTATCAAGAGAAAGCCTCAGCATGACAGGGTTTTTTTTTGTTTGTTTTTTTCGCAGAAGGTTGAGAAACACTGCTTTTAATAAAATTTATATATATATATATTTATATTTATATATATATATATATATATATATATATATATATATATGTATATGTGTGTGTCACTGGCGGATCCAGGGGGGGGGGCGGTAGGTGCGATCGCCCCCCTCCCACTCGGCCGACCCCCTCCCGGGGGGGGGGAAGGACGAATTTTAGTATAGAATTCACACAATTTGTATACGAATTTATTACTTATGTTAATGATATATACTAATTATTTATATTTCAACCTATTTTTAGATTATTTCGCCCCCCCCCTTCTAGTATATTGGCCGATTTGGTAGGGTTGGGAGGGGGCGATGGCATCAATCCGCCCCCCCCCCCACCATAAACTTTCGAGTGGGTTGGGGCGGTCCTATTTATTTGTAGAAATCACAACTTGCTAACAGAACCAATTAAATATCTATATGATTAAAGCTTGTTATTGGTATTTTAACCGGTCTTTATATTATGTCGTTCACCTGTTGGCCGATTGGAAGGGGAGGAGAGAATACCTCTACTGCCCTTCCCATCTAAACCCTTTGTGTGTGGGCGGGGGGGGCGGTCCTACTTTTATGGAGAAATCATAGTATGTGAACAAAATTAGTCGAATATCTATATACTATAAACAGAAGGAAGTGCGATACATGCAATCACCTTCCCCCCATCGGACAAACCAATACTTTTTCTTTTTGTATTATAGTAAGAAATTACAAAATTTAAAAAATCTGTCACTAATATAATTTATATATGCTATAAAGTAAATTCTTATATCGAGTCTCCCAACCTCTATTCTTTAATGCAAAATGCAATCATTAGCAGAAATTATAAAAAGGAGCGAGGATTAATCGTTTTCATTTTATCGACCTTCCCTTTTCCAGACAGAGTTTGTGTAATTTCACATGAATTTATCATAACTATTTTAAGAAAGACTTTGCTTTGGAAAAGTTATAATTTAAACGAAATTTTTCAATATAACAGTCACGGTTGAGATGAGTTCAAAAGCCAGATAATCTTTTCCTAGTCAACTTTTCCAACCTTTACTCTATCTCATATTTTTCTTTAAATAAATTTAGGACTATAACTCACTATTTATGCTCGAATTTTATTGAATACTATTTATCGAATAATTTTTTTTTCGGCGGCGATCCTCAAAGCCTTAATCTAAATATGTGGGGTATCTTATCTTTTCAAAGAACAAATCGGTTGTATTTGCAATGTATTAAGGGACTATAAATTCATATTAGAATATTTTTCCACATTATTCAAAAGGTCCTTTATAATAGAATGAATAATGAGCTGTAGGTCACTATAATAAATTGATACATTGCACAATTCATTATCTCCCCTGCTTCTTCCTTTAACTCCCCTTCCGCTTTACCACATCATGTCAGTTTGACGTGAATGACACGTCAGGTCGTAAAACTAATGGTGACATTGACCTGCTGCGAAGATGTTTGAAGAAGCGACACGATTATTCCATTTAGCTGGACACTAGTTTAGTTTTTAATACAGAATCTCTTAAAGTAAACTTTACTGATCAATTAAAGGTAGCACAAGAGAGAATTTAGCCGTACAGTTTATTACACTTGAGACTGAAAAAGTTTGTTTTTATTTCTAAACATTTCGATTCATTAATAGCAAGCACGCTAATCGTGTACTGTAAACACTTCTCTAATGCAAGTACACTATATGTCTATATCACAATTTACTGGCTATTGCCTATTTCTAGTGTGAATTTAAACAGAACAAGACGAAGTGTACCATTCAATGGTTGAAGTGCAATACTAAAGAAATGTAGTGCAATGAAAGAAACAAATAAGTGATATAAACTTACTTAGATTTTTTTATTGTTTCTCTTATACGATTCTGCTCTTCGTATGCATCGACATTGTCTTTTAGATAAGAATAATATATCTAAATATGGTTAACTCTGACCACAAATATGTTGAGAAACCTTAGTCTGAACTATTCAGACTTTCAGGTGGATTCCTAAAGGCATCCCATTTTCCAATATCTGCATCTTTTAACATTCTATATTTCGACGCTTTTCTTTATTCTTCATCATCATCATCATCATCAAACTTCATTTGAGTGAGGACTTGAGAGGCTTAAATCCTCTCTTGCAAAAGCCCTGGACAGAAACCCTGCTGTCTTGCGTAGTGCATACATGTCACCATACAGGTCGAGAAGTTTTGGTTTCATAGACTTTCTTAAATATGTTTCATTTTTTGTCCACTCCCTAACTGTAAGTGTAAATAATCTCGATCAGTAAAGGGGTGGCCACACAGGACGTCACGAATCATTCAGTTCCAGAGATCAAGGTTAAGAATATTAGGCTTTGTTCAAATCAGTTGCAGTCAGATAAGGAAAGAGTCCCACCCTTTTTTTTTGCTGACAAAGAATCGAGATTTTCCATTGTACACCTCTGTTACTAGGTCCATGTGGATCTAACTCTTACTCAACAGCTTTCTTTTTTCCTTCTCTCTCACTTCCTCACTTGAGTTTCACTGACTCCTTCGTTCCCTCTTTGCTCCCTGTTCCCCTGCACCGAGGTTTGTTTTGGTTTGGCCTATCTTTGTTGAACATCTTCTCTTGTGCTTCTATCTCCAATCTTTCACTCCAGATAAACAATAGCTCACCTAGACGGTTTGTGGCGTTATTGCAGTGAAGAATGCCAGAAAACGCTTTTAGCGTCGAGGCTTCGCCCCGAACTTCACTGATAAATAATGAGCTGTAGATGTCAGGAGAATGCGCTTCTGCAGTGAAAAATAAAAGAAAACGCTTTTGGCGTCGGGGCTTCGCCCCGAACCCCACTAATAAATAATGAGCTGTAAATGTCAGGAGAATGCGTTTCTGCAGTGAAAAATGCAGGAAAACGCTTTTGGCGTCGGGGCGAAACCCCGAACCCCACTGATAAATAATGAGCTTTAGATGTCAGGAGAATGCGTTTCAGCCGTGAAAAATAAAAGAAAACGCTTTTGGCGTCGGGGCTTTGCCCCGAACCCCACTAATAAATAATGAGCTGTAAATGTCAGGAGAATGCGTTTCTGCAGTGAAAAATGCAGGAAAACGCTTTTGGCGTCGGCCGAACCCCACTGAGAATGCTTACAGCGCTCTCCCAGACCCCCAAGCTTCCAAGAGAAAGGCCTCAACATGACTTTTTTTCAGGTTTTTTTTCGCCGAAGATTGAGAAACAGTCTTATTTTATTCTCATATATCGAATATATATATATATATATATATGCTGTACGCACGTTTATGCAAAGGGTTAGGGTTTACTGGGCGTTAGGGTTAGGGTTTGGAAAAAAATCGCCCCCCCCCCCACTCCAAAGTTCTGGATTCGCCAGTGATGTGTGTGTGTGTGTGTGTGTTCTGGATCCGCTAGTGGTTCAGCCTACGTTCATACTTAGAGAAATGAACGTGAAACCCCTGTCTAGAATAAAGTACATAGCTTAAAATAGACAGCCCTGACCTCCACGTAGCAGAATTTTGTTCTTTTGTACAGGCAAATGACATCTATAGTTCTGCACACGATATCATATTTATTATGCAGTGGGGGATGCAACTTGTCACTTAAGGACATGTGTGGGCTGAGAAAGTCATTAAAATCTTCACTAATGATGGCAGCTCGTGTAATTAGGTGGAACCAATGTCTGCATTAGCTTTTTGTCACCAGGCAGGAATGGGCAGTGAAGATATGCCATTCTTTTCCGTCTGTCCGAATGGAGATTTCCTGATCCTTGGATCGCTGACTAAATACAGTCGTCTCAACGTCAAAAATGTCACCACTTAAGGCTTTGGAAATGTGACTGATGACGTCAAGTCACATGCACTAATATATATATATATATATATATATATATATATATATATAAATATATATATATATTATACTCTTTTAATCTCGAGAGATTTTGTTATTCTATTTTAGTCTTCAGTTTGTTAGTCTCTTTTGATCTAGAAAATCCTTGTTTTGTTATACTCTTTTAAACTTGAAAAAGAAATTATTGGCATTCTACTTTCTTATTCTCTTCTAGTCTTTTCATAGTTTTAGTGTTTTGATTTAAATTTAAGAATCAATGTTTTTGATATCTTAATTTTAATCTATTATTAATGAAACTTTGGAATCTTAGTTTTTGATATCTTGATTTGAATCCATCTATAATTAATGATCTAAACTTAGGACACTTCGTTAATACAAATACATCTTGAATTACTCCACGCTTATTCTCTGCTTTTCTTACACTGAACTATATATATTCTAACAATCAGGGTAACATGGGGCAAAAAGCCCCCCCCCCCCCGAAGCTTCTATGGCCTAAACAAGCTAGCTTATTAATATAATTTTATCTTAAATTTGGTTTTCATTTAGTGTTACATGTCTAATTTACAAATTAGTTTTTAAAATAAATTTATTTCAATGTATCTAAAAATTATTGCATGAAATTAAAAAAAAATTTTATGGGACATTTTACCCCACACTTGGGGCAAAAAGCCCTTCCAAGGGCCACTTACCCCCAAAGCAAAAATTGTGGTAAATAAAGAATTTAATTTGTTTTTTAAATCTCTTAGGTGTATATATTATTGTTTATATATATTTGTATGTGTAATTTTGTTTTCAAATATTTTTTTTATCCTTGCACACAAGAATAATAATGATAATTGATTATTAATTATGTTCTAGCAAATAAGGATTTTCTTTTCTTCGTAGATGTTTGTTTTTGTGTATAAATTTAGGCTGGTAATTTTGTTTTCAATTTTAGTCTGTAAACAAGATAAAAAAGAAAATTGATTAAAAAATTATGCAGAAGCAAAATTAATGAAAACTAAGAACTTCAAAAATTATTTTTATGTTTTTCAGCTCTTAGTTGTATATATGTATTAGTGTATCAGTATGTAATTATATAAACACATGAATTTTGTTTTTAAATAATTTTAGCTTGCGATATTTGGTATACACAAACATAAATCATAAATATTGACAAACAAATTTAAGAAGTATAAGTGAAATATTTAATAATTATAAATGTAATTTTTTCGGAGACATTGTTAAGTGGCATCCCATCAGCGATAGCTTTTAAAGCTCCTTTCAGGTTTTTTTCTTTTTCGCTATCTTCAGAACGATGAAAGGTAAAGATCAAATGATGCTGCACTGATACGATGCTGAATGTAGAAATGCACTGAAACTATGTCTTGTTAAGTGTTTGTGTATTGATGTGGGCCGCTGCAGTCCTAGTTGTCATTGTTTTAGGTACTTACTCCTTAAGCAGTCCAGCACGACGAACGTACGATTTGCCAATAGCGTGAGGGTCTGGGTCATAGAAGGCATCGTTGTTCCAACGCTCTTTCGGGATGTCTATGACGTGGTTCTCCCCATTCTCCAACAGCTTCCAGTACTGCTCAACATTGTCCGCCCCTGGCACTTTGCAGCTGATGCCCACAATGGCGATCTGTTCTCTCTGGAAGCTCATTCTTCGGTTGGGAGACTACTCTAGGAGCGTCAGCCAACAAAAGCTTCAGGGCGCTGTGCAGAACAAAGTCAGTACATAAATGGCGCATACCACACGAAAGGGTTGTAATATTTTAAGGTAATTATTCATGTGTTCTTATAGAAGAGCACAAGCTGAATAATGAGCCTATCGACTTTAACTCAAAGCTATTGCCCAAACACTAGTACTCTAGTTGATTGTACAGTAAAAATATTGCTGTAAGAGAGAAACAACACAATATTGCAATTTCTACTTACAGAAGCCAAAAAAGTTTAAAATATATTTAAAAAGGCGGACACTTTATTATAAAAGCTTATGTCAACTCACTCTGTCTGTCTGTCTGTCTGGTAACATTTGTGTACACCTTAATTCATTCATCTCCTATTCTCAGATCGAGTGAAATATTTGCACAATCATTGTTCCTAGCAAGATATGAATCCATCAAAAAAAAAAGAAATAATTAATTTATTAAGTTTTATATTGATTAAGGGAAATAAATCTTACAGTATTAATACATGTGGATATAAATGCACAGTTCTTCCCATTAGATAAGACTTGTTAGTTTTTTTAATGTTTTTTTTTTTGCTCAATTTTGATTTTAATTATTTTTTTTTTTTTTATATAAAAGAGAAACGCCTAATTTCTGAAATACGAAAAATGAAATAGCCATTGACATTTTAATGGGTGGTAGAAGCATTCAATGTTTGAATTTTGTTATAGTGAAAAGATTAAAGCGATATGACTTATCTTTTCAAATTAGCTGACAATTATTCAGCCTGACATATATGGCATATATAATCAAAACTACAAAAGTTTTAATTTAATTACACATTGTAAATATTTATATTTATAGACTTATGGAAGGTTCTGTCCGTTCTAAAGTAGGCTACATGTACACAAATATTTGTTTCTGTTAGCAATGTCGTTGTTTTTTTTGAGTGAAAGATTTTGTCAACAGTTAGATCATTAGATAGAGTCGTTGTATGTACATTCATATAAATGTAATAGTTTCCTGTTTCTTTTACTGTACACATTGTTTACCAATTACTGTACAGTTTTACTATACACCGGTGTTTGTTTTTTTTTAAAGGAAATAGGTGCTGGTACTCAGTGATGGATTGCCTAACTTTTAACTACTAATAAATTAATAATAAACGTTAAAAGTTAAAATACAAGAAAAGTCATAATTTTTCCCCCACACTGAAAATGGTGCCTATACGCCGTACCGGTGCGTACCGTCACAAATAAAGAGTGCTGTACACATTTTTAACAATAACTGTACACTTTTACCGTTTACATTGTTTACCCAAAACTGTAAACATTTTGTTTTCTTTTCTGAATGCGTGAAGGAGAAGCCTAAACCGCTTGGCTACCGACTCGAGTCCCACCCGACTGATTATTGAGCGCTTTAAGGCAACACGAAAATCCTTACCAGATATTCCACACATGTCCACACATGTCCACACATGTCCACAAAAAAGATGCACCGGAGCGCAATGAACAGGCTTCTACATGAAAGACTCAATATATAAAAGCAGCAATAAAATATTGCAATATAGCAGAGTGACCCTGGACCTCTGGCTAACTGGATTAAAAACAATCTGCCACTATGACTGAAGGCCCCCATTTAATTAAAAAGCCTTTGTAAGGGATAAAAAAAAATCATTTAGGGTGACATTAAGTATAGGTTTTAGCGATAGTTCCAACCAATATTAACAATATCCAAATGTCAAAAAGTAATGTATACCAATATACTGTAAAGATCTCTATGTATCAACAAATTCTATATAATTACCTCCAGAGGTTTGTAAAAAAACAGAACTCTTTTTATTGGTTCTGATGCCAGAGGAACAGAGAGAGAGAGAGAGATACAATGTAGTCAGATATAGCGATGTCTCTTCAAGACTTTTCAGGGCCAAAACTCTTCTTTAAATATTGCAGCTTTTTTCAACGTGAACCGAAATTATTTGACAGACCAACGTCAACCTTGAGTGGCTGACTGTCTATCACCGAGAAGGCGGAGACTTCTATTGGCTTAGTTGCTTTTTTTTTTTTAATGTTAAAAATGAACTCGACTAAAATGTAAGTAAGGAAAAAAAAAACAAAGGTAATAAAATTGTCAGAGGTGTCAGTGTCCTGGAAACGTCTTTCATGAAGGAAGAATTTGGAGTGGGGGGGGGGTAGCATGCTGGAGTCTCTACTATGTACAGGGCCGGATTTATGGGATGACAGGCGAGGCTACAGCCCCGAGGCCTCTAAATACTTAAATCCGGCCCTGCTATGTACAATCATTATATCTACTGATCAAACGGCCTAATAGTAAAAGTAATAATGAGAAGGATTCCAATAATATAATATAATATAATATAATATAATATAATATAATATAATATAATATAATATAATATAATATAATATAATATAATATAATATAATATAATAATTTTAGATGGTGTTTTTTAATTGTGCTGCTAGGTTAATCCAGAATTCTACAATCCAACTACACTGCCTAGTCGTACTGTATGCCCATTGGACTGTCGTTCGGTCTTCTTGATAGTCCCAGGTTCATTCCCTGCCTGCTGCCATCCCTCGTCCTCCTGCAGGAGGTTTGAACTAGGATTTGAATTATCTTCAACTCTGAAGGAACATCCGAAACATATAAAACAAACAAAACATTTTTACAGAAAAAAGCAGTCTGCCCTGCTGCTACCTAAAAATGTATGTACGTATTTATCTGTTTATTAAATGTTTGTTGGTATGACCAGCGTTGATCATTTGTTTAATGTTTGCATTTGCTTATTTAAAAGTTATTTTAAGTTGCGGTCATTCCTTATTACATTAAACTGTCGGTGTGGAACCCGGTTTAATTACATCATCCCCAAATAGAACTTGCAAAAGCCACCTTGTCAGAAAATGAATGATAAAGACGATGATTACTATTATGTTAGAAACGAACTTATATTTATTCTCCTGCACTGCCAGGGTCAGGCTTCCTTAGAGAGAAACAAAATTCATTGTAGTTCCTTTAACACTGAGAAATTTTCAGGTTTTTGTGGCAGGTCTGCAGCAATAGTTCCCCTCTGACAGGCCTTGAAAGCGTCTGTGAGGCCTCGGTTTAAAATAACAAGGTAAGGTATTTTGTTATTGAAGACAACTTCCACAACAACTTAATCTCAAAGCTTAGGTTCCCATAGTTTCTTTGTTTTTCCATTTCAATTTTTTCTTTATATTATTGGATCTGGTATGGCGATGGCAATGATGATAGATGATTTTATTAAATCTATAAATAGAAAATCAAGGCTATTGAAATTCCCCGTTTTATTCGTCCAAATAGGACTATACCAGAATAATAGGTAATATTAGGCTGACTCAAGAACCTCTTGTGGTGAGTATTTGTAATAAGGAGGCGTATCTTACTTAATCAGATTATGTATCAAGGCCAAGTGCTGATGTATTAATTTTCCAACTTGGTTATGGCGACCACTTAGGTAGATTCTCATAAAGCTGACCTTGCCGCCATTAGGTGTACAATTGACTCAACCGCATATCCGGTTTCGGCATTCGTCAACAGCATCGAGTCTCAGGATATACGTTACATCATTTTTAGTCGTAATAACACGAAACCTGGACTCATGGAAACGTGGGTTAGGCCTTATTAAACGTATTATATTTTAACATCTAGTCTGGATAGACTAGAGGAAATCTCAATTGGTACCAGCAATTGTAAAATTGCAATATGGATTAGTTTGACTAGATTACTTTTATACGTGATTTTGAAACGATATGATATAATTAAATCGAACAAGCACAGCCGGTAAATACCATTAGTCATGTATTATTAGTCACGGACAGTTCCACCCCGACAAACAAGTAGTTCTACGGTCGGCGAAATGTTTACATGGTTGCATTTTCTTATTGAAGAAATTCACACCCGCGCATGCGCCATTAACCTCAAGTTTTAACAAATTAATGTCTGAACCATCTCTAATGCTAAGAGAATTAACTCCCCAGAAATGGTGATCCAAATCTACCGTCAAGCTAATACGTTGAAAAAGACTAATTTTTAATTATACTTTCCTGAAATATTAACATATACACTCCTCTCCCCTTTTTTTTTTCAAATCCGCGACACCCCCTTCAAGTCACTTCCCGTGCTAGTACTACATGCGAAGAATGCCCTTCAAAGTTCGCAGCTGTAACCTTGACTGGTTTTGGCCGACAGTTCATCTTAAGTGCTAGCTGTACATCATGTCCTGTACTCGACTAATCTTCCTAAATTTTCCTTAACCCAATTAAGTTTTCATAACATTAGTCTCGTCTTGGGATTTGTGGGTCAAGGTCAACCATGAGACTTTCCTGCTATATGTGTCTTTGTTTTTTTGAGTGTGTGCATGTGTATGTGTGCTATTGTTATACAACAGGTATGGCAATTAATCTGCTCGCGGGCCACAAGACGATCATTGAGTGTGTCGATGCGGCCCGGACTATGTATATTGCGTTTTTTAAACTGCTGTTTGGTAAAAAGTCTGTTCACGTTATTTCTCCCACACCCACTTGGATCAAGCTGAATTTTGGCACAAATATTTTTTTTTACCTGACAAAAAAAGAATCAATAAAAAAAACAATTAACCAATTAGTTCATTATAAATATTGGTCATTAATTAGTTCGTTAGGTATCAAACAAGGGAAAGAAAGTGCACTTAACTGAAATAGAAATTTCTTTTAATAAACCCTAATGCTTTGTTTGATTTTTTTATAGTTTCATCAATATGTGGATTCCATGGCAGTTTTTTATTTATTGTTCATTATATGGACATCTAGATCTAAGATCTAGCCTAGATCTAAGCCTACTTCTAGATTTAGAATCTAGTTGTAATCTACATAAGATTTACCTAAAAATTTAAGCAACGCTTATAAACATCAATAAAAATTGAAGCAACTGTATTTCACTCAATTATCGCAAAATTACTGTAATATGGCTGACTACGCCATGTTGGCACTGTCAAGTGGGGCTGTTTTCGGGCTCATCTAGGGTATGATGTAGTTGCTTGGGCTTCCTTTCCTGATCAGTGTAAACCAAAACAAAGAATGCTCGCATATGAACAGCAAAGTAACTTGAACAACAAATAAAGGTCATCGAAGACAAGATAAAATTAAAACATCATCGATTAGCCAACAATTGTTCACAACGAACAATATTTAATAATACATCATTATAACTTAGCAAGGTATTTCCCTAAGTAACAATTTCATGGTAATGAACAGGACATTAATAACCTAATTGTTCAAATAACAATAACACACCTTCCACACAAACACTCCATCTCGGCGCCCTACAGAACATGAACTTCATACACCTCCAACAGCAGTACGGCTTCAAGGGCGGAAAGGCGACACTCTTTCCCACAGCCCCAAGCCTAACACCGTGAAGCGAAAGAAAACCTAGATCTAGTGATGCCGCTACAATAAAGAACTTTTCATTAACGACACCCGTACCGAAAGATTAGCCTACTTACTAAAACAATGTACTTACGTACCCTTAAAACCAGCTAACAAAAGTAGCTCTCTCCACTGCGGAAACTAAGGATAACGTAAACACACACATACACAATATTCTAGACAACAAAACGCGCCTAATACCAACTACTTCCTATACCCTAAAACACTAATATTAAACACAATAAGAAAACTTCACGCGCGCACGACAGGCTCTAGACCTAGATTTAGTCTCTAGCTAAATTAACATTTATTTATTTTTGAAAAATTATAAGGGTCAAACTAGAGTTTTGTCAGTGTGGCTGATGAACTAGCAATTTTTTTTAAGCGATATACATCTAAATATTGCCCTATTCTATCCAACTTTTCAGGTCTTGATGACAATGCATAGAAAGTCAGTTTCTCCATGTTACTTTTGACCAGTCCATCCTAATAAAATATTTCAAAGTAAAATAAAGCATAAAAAGTAATAACAATATGACCAATAAATATGTTTATATCTTGTTTTCCAAAGACTTGTGGGTGTTTTTTTGGTCTTATTTTGCTTAAAATGTAAAGCACTTCAATAAATATTTTGAAGTAAGCCATCGTCTTTATATGTGAAGACTAAAGCAGATTGTAGTACTTCACTTGTAATACAAAAACTAAGTAGTGTTAAGCATAGTGGCAAAAGTTTATAGCATTAGAAGATTTCACCACTAGGATGACTGTAATGCTTGGCTGGGTGTCATAAGCAGACATGATATTGGTAATCATGATGGTGATGGCAGATTATTACCACATTGCCTAAGTGAACTCCATATAAGATACTTTATGCACCTATTTTTAAAAGTCATTAACTAAATTATGGTGAAGGCCTCTTTTGAAAACAGTTCTTTTGGCAAACCAAATGAAAATTGAAATAAGTGATGCATTAAAAATATTTTTGTTAGATTATGTTTGTTTACAATATGGAATTTAGAGCATAAAAGTTAGTATTCATTCATTTTTTATTATTTTTTTGGCTTAGGTTTTAAAGCATAGTGATAATAATAATAATAATAATGAGGCTTGTCTTAAAGTCTGAAGATTAATGAGAAATGCAGTATATCCCTTGGCTACGCAGCCCCAGCTGTGACCTACATATTTTACCATATTTAACACAGGCATAACCGTTGTCCACCAGTGGTCTATTTAGATTTTCTTTTCACTTTCTACGTCTGTCCTCGCAGCGAATTTTCTTTTGATTTCAAATGTGTCAAACTGTTAAATTTCTAGGAAATCTTTAGAGCTGTTTTTGAGATCAGCGTCCGCCCACCCACCCTCCAGGTTTCTCCATGACTGAGTGACTTGAATAGATGTATTGTAAAAAAACAAACAAACAAAAAACAATACAACGATGTGAATAGATCATTTTACTTTTATTTGGACCAGGTACTTGAAGGCATACAAATCTAGCCAGCTGCACACTTTTTATTACTAGACAAATATAATCTAGCAACGATGTAGCAAGAGAGAATACAAAGTAGCTATCTTTAGTTCGTGATACTAATGTCCAATTGTCTGGAATATTGTAGTGTGGAAATCGATATGACGAGAAATATTTATTTTTACATGAAAAAAAAATATACTAGCCATGCACTCCTGAGTTTTTCTAATCGGCATTAAATATCTTTGATATAAATTCATTATTCTTTTGTACAACAAACAACATGGCTCTAACGTAACGTAGACTATAAACACAGTGATTGCTACATAATAAACTCAAAATAATAAACAAAACGTAATACTTTCTACAGTCCTTGTTCCATATGCTAGGACAGTGCTATTAGAGCATGGAGGGGGTTGCCTGAGTCAGCCAGGAAAACCAGTGACTTGGCAGAATTTAAGTTATTGGTTAACATGCATGACTAGATGCAAAACGCGTAAGACGTAATCATCTTCTTTTTTGAAGTAACGTCTGTATTTTATAAGATAAGATGCAGCAACAACTAGATTGCATGACGTATTAATCTAGTGAAAAGTTGTCTGAACGATTATGGGGCTGGGTGAGCGTGCGATATAAGTGAGAGTCGACTTTGGGGACATGGCTTACCGTTAGTATCAAGTGGGCTACATTAAGGGAATTAAAGGAAAATATAAATCTTACCCAAAAAAATAAAATCACGATAAATCAGAATAAACAGTTTGAACTTTAACAAAAACATTATAGAAATACAGGAACTTATAAAAAGAATTTATTTAAGTGCACTACAAGGAGAAAATGAATGTTTAAAACTAATAAAATTAAATTTTTTTATTGCTAAACAGGACTTAGTTGTCCACACTTTTAGTAATTAATTCAACTTTTTAGTGCACTTACTAGACTACACAGCAGCCATCAATATGTACTTGTTGGTGATACTAAAAACATTAACATATGCATTCAATGACATAAATAATGAAGTAAAGTCATAAACACTTTCTTAATCAGTTCAAAGAGAGTTTGCCTTGACATTCAAATAATTTCAAAGTGATTTCGATTTTAAGAGAATAATTATCCGGTGAGCATATTATAGGATGTGTGCTAATCTATGTATTTTAAATGGTTTACGATAATTTGCATTCTTTTTTTTTTTTGTAGCGCTGTAAAATTAAACTTCCAAGCTCTTTCCCTAGAGCGTCCTTGACATTGTCTACTTTGTGTGTTTCGAAATCTCTCTCAATTTTCAACTTTTTTTTTTTATTAAGTGTTTCTGTAGGTTTCAATATATCGCCTCCGCATTTCTCTTTAGCGCTTTCTATTCTTTGTTCTCCCTTCCTGTATTTTATTGTTGAAAATCTTAACATGATCTTACAAATCGAGATGCTAACAAAGAGCAGATAACTGCACATGTATTTAAAATGTATGGAGAAAATCTTAATAAAAATTATATTGCTAACTTTAAGATCGCAATCGTAAATAAACAACTTAAAACAAAGGGGAAATAATTATTTTTTTTACTGTCAAAAGCTAATAAAATAGATAAAGGCTTACTTCACTAGGTTTAAGCTACAATTCCTAGCGGCAATTAACATGAAGTGAATGTAGTGTATATACGAGCTTTCAAGATCTACCGTGACTTTTCGCGAGGGAGGTAACCTAGCTGCAAGTCGTGATCGCTCAGCGGTCTCTCATTCGTTAGAGTCGCGGTATTTATACTAGAGATCTTCGTCAAGGAGGCATCTCCGTTCTTCTGCTTTGATCCGCCCGACGCCTTGCTCGCAAAGTGGGGAGTGGTGGAATCATCCTCCAGGTCCACGTAGGTGGCGGGGCCTATGAAAGACAGAACTACGGGAATGAGGAACACAGCGTGCAGGACTCCGAAGCCGATAACCAGCACCATGATTTTGAAGAAAGACTGGAAAATGTAGGACTCGGTAAAGAGCAGCACAACCACGCCGATAATGGAGGACAATCCCCCGTTGAAAATCGGGCCTGAGGCGTGAACAATAGCGTCCTTGGCGCGGTCTTCCCTTGACTGTTTCTCTGATACAATGTAAGCTGTACAGACATGGGCGCTAGAAATAAAAACATTAGAAATTACTACTTCGAACAAGACAAATGTATAAAGAAATAAGCAAAACATACACAATGATTTAAAAAAAAACAACACGTATCTAATGGGAAGAACTCCACATTTAAAGCAACAGTAAGACACACATGTATAAAGAAACAAGCAAAACATACATAATAATTTAAGAAAAAACTTATCTAATGAGAAGAACTCAACATGTACAGCAAATGTATCTCAGTACTGTAAGATATATTTCCTTTTTATATCAAACAATACTAATAACTTTTTTTTTTTTTTTTACCTATCCCTTAGTCTGTTGGACCGTTGGGGCACCAGGCAAGATTTGTCGACCGTCTTTCTCCATTCCTCCCTTTTTTTTGCCTTGTTCAGAACCTCTCTCAATGGCAGGCCTGTCCATTCTTTAATGTTGTCCTCCCATCGCTTTTTCTGTCTGCCTCTTCTTCTTTTCCCTGGCACTGTTCCCTGAAGAAAGGTCTTTGCGAGCCCCGTAGATCTCGTAATGTGGCCAAAGGTTTTTAGCTTTCGTTTTTTCACAATAGTAAGCAGGTCGTCATGAGCTCCGATCGCTACAGTAACCCTGTCTCTGATTTCTTGGTTTGTGATGCGGTCTTTGAATGTGATGCCTAGGATCCTTCTGTAGCATCTCAATTCCATTGCTAGGATCCTCCTCTCAAGCTCTGCATTCAACGTCCACGACTCACAAGCATATAAAAATGTGGCCATGACCAGAGAGCGCATCAGTCTAATTTTGGTGCCGAGGGCTAAGCCCTTATCTTTCCATATTATTTTAAGTTTTGAAAGGGCTGCTGTGGACTGTGCTATTCGGGCCAATAATTCGGGTTTTGTTCCCTCATCTGAGACAATAGCTCCGAGGTATTTGAAGCTGTTAACACTAGTTAGCTTTTCACCTCCAATACTGATGCCTCTTTTAAAGCCCTGATGGCTATTGGTCATAATTTGAGTTTTTTCGGCATTTATTTGCATGCCATATGCTGCGGAAGTCTTGTCAATGCGCATCACCAGGTCAGCTAGTTCTTCTTCTGTCCCTGCTAGGCCGTCAATGTCATCTGCGAAGCGCAAGTTAGTAATTCTTCTTCCTCCAATGCTAACAGTACCTTCATAGCCCTCGAGGGCATCTTCCATTATCCTTTCAAGGAAGATATTGAAGAGTGTTGGTGACAGTAGGCAGCCTTGTCTTACTCCAACTGTGGTTTTGAACCAGTCCCCAATATTATTGTTGAAGTACACTAATAACTTATCCATGGTTAATTAGCTAATTGGTTAGTTTTTAGATTGGTTCATGGTCTTGTTAGGGGCAGTGAATAATTGTATGCAAAGTTTCAACTTGATCCGAGCCTTGGAAGTGGGGGAAATAAAGTGTTCCAAATTGTTACCAGACAGATAGTCAGTTGAGAGAAGCTTTGGAATACACAAATAAATGATAGCTTTTATAAAGCGCTACTTTCATGCTTATGGCATGATCAGAGCGCTAAGGTCCAATCTCATCCGTGGACCAGTGCGGGGAGGGGGAAATGGGTGAAGATTTTCCGTGCTGCCTTTAGGCGCTCAGTAAACATAACTCTGCTCGAGTCGGGTGTCGAACCTCGGGCCCCACTCATAGGAAGCCAAGCCAAGTTCAAGCGTACTTAGCCTCTCGACCACGCTATTAGAATAGGACTATGAAAGTAAACTGGTGACTACCCGTGGCGCACACTAATACACACAAACTAAAGAATGGCAATAACTACAGGTCAAAGTAATAGTGTGGCTGTAGAAAGTTAATATTGCGTAAACGTGTATGTTGTCACATTTTTAAGTTATTCCCCTTGGAAAGGGAGGTAACACTGTTTTGTTATCTGTTATATGTGTAACGTTAGTGTGTGAATATATGGATTACAATGTTTAGTGTATTCTATTGTATTATCTTGTTTAATATAGCAAACAAAACAATGAACGCCACAATCTCATGTACACTTCACATTAAACTAATTCGCCTGACATATGTCATGAAATCTTCTTCGGACACAAAGTATTGCTGTGTTGTTATGCGTAGTTTCACACTAGTATAAAGAGTACATATAACGTTACAATAAATCTCTAGATAGTTTTTCTCTAAATGTTTCAACTGACCAAAAGTCCACTGAGAAGCCAACACTCATGATGAGGTGGATCATTGTGACAGAGCTGAGGGTCAGACCCCAGTGGGCCATGAAGCCAAATATTCCAGTGACTATCATGACCACCTGGACCATAACAATGACCACAATCATTGGTTGCGGGATGAAAATGCAGGTCACCACGAACATCACTGTAGGGGAGACAAAATCAAAGTACAGACTGAAAGATTTAATGTTCATAACAGATTGGCCAGTGTTTTTTCTTTTTCAATTATGTTCCATATGTAGGCCTATCACAATAAGTGATTTTTATTAGGTTTGCATTTTTCCCTATGTAGAAACTAAAAAGCTAAGGTTTTATCTGAATGAATTCAAACAAAAAAAAGCTTACATAAGCGATAGTTTTTGAGACAAAACCTATTAGTTCTGAAATGAAAATCCACAATTAATAATCTCATATGCTGTGTTTTGTTTTGTGTGTTTCAGAAAAGAACATTTTTACATTCCAATCCAGACCTCTGCCAGTTTGCAAGGGAAGGTAGCGGGTGAGGTTCAAGCTCGGTATAATAGCCACAACAGTTGCAGCGCAAACCACGCGATCAGGCCACCATCTAGACCAGGGGTTCTCAACCTGTGGGTCGCGACCCCCTTGGGGGTCGATTGACGATTTGCCAGGGGTCGCCAATGACCATCGAAAAATGGATTGTTATGTCCTTCTTCTATTGCTGTGTATGTTTGCAAGGGGGGAGGGTCGCGGCAAAGTGGGGAAATTGTAAAAAGGGGTCGCCGAGCTTAAAAGGTTGAGAACCGCTGATCTAGACCAAAAACCGTCTTGCCAAAAGTTTTGTAAAAATGATTAACATGAACTTTTCCCCCCAGAATGTAAAAATTAAAGCTTTTAATACGGTTTGAAATTTAAGTGCGATATTAATTTTAATTTGTATTATTAAACACTTGATGCTACACACATGCGAGCCCGCACAGCAGATCGGCTTTTCAAACTGGATAACGCTTTAGTACACCATTAAAACATTTATTTCCCGGAGAGAATGGTTGTCGAGTTTTTATACTCTAAGCGTCTCTATTGTCATTCTAAACATGGCGTAGGCCCTATTTCATATTTCTATCCACACTTTTGCCCCGAGATTACTTCACAAATTACTATTAAATATGTATTCTAACAATGCGTCTGCTGATTTCTAATTCGCGCAAGCAGTAAACCAATTTTAGTTAACCTTGATTGATCTTCAAACAAACGACTGTTCATCTGATGTCTATTGTTTCTTTATTTCACTGTGAAATTCTACAATGTCAACTATAAAACATTAAGTTGATTTAGAAAGTCGTGTTTGTTTTTAAAAGAATAGTAGGCCTACATGTAGAAGTAGTTTTGTATAAATATTAAAGGCAAATCGCTGTGTCTCATTTCTTCATCCTTGACCGATGACAAAAGAAAACAAAAAGCCGAAAAGAATTATTGGGCCAGCAAAGTCTTTTCCAAAAATATTTAGTTCTCAATAAACTGCTACATAAGGAAGTTCTATTGTAGCGTATAATATTGTAATAACTTAAGGGAGGCAACTCTACGAGGCAACGATGTTTATTCACAAACCATCACAAGTACATAAAACATCATCTGTCTTTAGCACAGTCTCTTCACATCGGCTCTCGACTTGGGCGGAACTTGTTCTCTTCTGCCTAATGTTGACATCCTTTTCAGTCCAGTCTATAATAGTGCGCACCTACTGCACTAGCCTAGATGGCGGTGCGCATCGCGATATATAGTTCTCATTAAACTGCTACATAAGGATGTTCTATTGTAGCGTATAATATTTAATATGTTGCTAAAAAACTTCTTTATGGAGAATTGTTTAGAATGTATGAATCAAGTTTGCCAAGTTTTATGTCTTGATAAGTTGGATCAGATATCTTTGCCTTTTTTTGCTTGTTTTTCGTATTTCTAGCTTTCACATACTTACAAAAGGCTGTGTCAGAAATAGATTAACAGATGGACAGCTCAATACACTCTTAAGAATAACTACGTCCCCATTTGAAACAAACTATGACAACTGTTATTGCATCTTCATGCATCGCTTTAGCTAAATTTCGATACCAATAGGTTAAAATACTAAATTTCTGTATTTTTCAAGCAGAAAAATATTTCGACCCGCCAAAAACGGTTGCTTTCAGTTTTACTCCGCTCCTCAAAAAATGTGCTCATCACTGCTCAAGACTAAAAAACTCAAATTAAAACTTTAACTATTCATATCGTTAAAAGTTTGAAAGGTCAAAGTTCATGGTGAATAAGGGATGTGCTGGACGGTTGATGTTTAAAAGTGAGATCTCAAATTGTGAATCAAATGCTCATGCAACTAGCCTTCTTTGATATAAAGAGACAAGATAAATACCGGCTAGAGTGACCCCAACCGTCTGTAGAGTACCGGACAGGATAGAAAGGTACTGTTCAAAATAGACAAATGCTGGATGATAAGCAAAGACGTCAGCCGGCGAAGCGTCTGCCAGGTCCCTCATCCGTGTCATTAAGTTGGCCTGATCATTGGAGTCTACAACCTGGATACAATAAAACAGGATCTGAACAACACAGGCTTAATGTTGATGTAGCTTTGAGACTATAAGACAAACGTATAATACATGAAGTAAACATTTATAGAAAAAACAAGATTACAATGAGAGTTTGTGTTATCACACAAATAGATTTAGGCGGCCCCCGTTAGATCCCTAACGGGGCCGCCTAAATCTACTAGGTCTAAATCTAAAATCTAAAAGAATGCTTGTAAAATGTTTTACATGTTTCGGATGTTCCTTCAGAGTTGAAGATAATTACTTCCTAGTCCAAACCTCCCGATAGCACGACGGGGGATGGGAGCGGGCAGGGTTTGAACCCGGGACTATCGATAAGTCCGAACGACAGTCCAGCGCGCAAACCGCACGACCAGGCAGCCATGTTTGCCATTGTTAAATCTAATCTGACTTTCAGGTTATTAGATGGAAAATTACAACACACAATTGAACACCAAGTCTTGCAAAAAAAAAAAAAAAAAAAAAACAATCATATTAATTAATCTAGCACTTTTTACATGTACACTGCAAGCATATGACGCTTTTACGACATAGCAGACCTTAAGTTTACTTAAAGTATATAAAGAATAAATAAAAATAAAACTTTAGACTCTTTGTGACGATTAGAAAGTATCATTGATTATTGAACACTTATTTACACGTTAAAATCATAGCATGATAATTCACTCTTTGCAATGATTACTTTGTAATAAAAATTGGAGTTTACACTGAAACACTATTTGTAGGCCTATGTATTGTTACTGAGGATAGACTTACTTTAATAGAGTAAGCATGACATCTGGACGCTACTATGGATTTGTTGTCCTCTCCAAGAACAAGGTCATTCTGGAAGCTCGGGCGCAAGGCAAGAAATGTTTTGAGACCATCGAAGAACGCGTCATCATCCGTGCTGTTGTAGTAGGAAGTCTTGTACAATGACGTCAACCAGCAGTTGTCAACAGTTTTGTCAATGTATGGATCGTCCTTGGACTTGGTCAAAAGCTCGTACACGTTCTTCAAGGAAAAAGGAAACCTAAGTAGCACTTTATTTCATTTGCACTTTATTTCATTCGCACTTCACTGGATTGATGTATCATATCTTATATAATACAGACGTTACTTCAATAAAGAAGATATTTACGTCCTACGAATTTCATGTGTCAATCTAGTCATACATATTAATCAATGACTTAAACTCTGCTAAGTCGTTTGTTTTTCTGGTTGATTCGGACAACCCATTCCATTCTCTAATGGCACAAGGGAAGAAGTAGTATTTGTACGAATTTGTTCTAGCGTATGGAATAAAAAAAATATGTCTATCTTTGTGTCTTTCTCAATATTTCATTAGGTTTTGTTTTTCTATTTGTAAATTGTGGTTTAGAGTTTTATGTATCATAACTTTACTTTTTATTTTTCTGTCCTGAAGTGTCTTAGTGATTTTACTAATGGTGTTACTCTAATCAAATTGGAATATTCGTGTGTTATAAATCTCACTGTTATATTTTGTGTAGGTTCCAGTTTCTTTATGTTTTCTTGAGTTGAGGGATCCCAAACAGAGGATGCATATTCTAATATTGGCCTAAATAAAGTATAGTAGCATTTTAGTTTTCTGTTGTTTTTTTAAATTTCTTTTAATAAACCCTCATTTTTATTTATTTTTGTAATAATTTCATCAATCTGGGATTCATGGGCGTAGCCAGGATTTTTTTTCGGGGGGGGGGTTTTGGGGGAGTGAATTTTTTTCTCCCCCCCCCCCCCGCGAAAAAAATTATATGTATTTATGTGTGTGTGTGTGTGTGTACATAATCTTTATTACATTCTGACCCTTCATTCTTTCGGAAGACGTTTATTGTGCCCTAGAATAGGTTCTTCCATGATTAGTGGAAAAATTGTACATTCCCCGACATCACTAGCAAAGGGGTCTGGGGGAGCGCTAGGAGCTCCCCCAGCGCGGGCGAAGCCCCGCCGCCAAGCACTATTTCTGGTATTGAAAGCAAACAAAATGCATATTCTGAGGTATCTACAGTGCATTTTCCTGCTATTAAAAAGTTTTATTTCAAAAACCTAATGTGCTATTTTTACTGACTTAGACCCTCCCGCGCCGTTTGGCGCATTTGCCATCAAGCTGTTTCCATAAAATTGTAGACTTCCCGCCATTACTAGCAAGGGGTCTGGGGGAGCGCTAGAAGCTCCCCAGCGCGGGGCGAAGCCCCTCCGCCAAGCACTATTTCTGGTATTGAAAGCCAACAAAATGCATATTCTGAGGTATCTACAGTGCATTTTCCTGCTATTAAAAAATTCTATTTCAAAAACCTAATGTGCTATTCTTACTGACTTAGACCCTCCCGCGCCTTTTGGCGCATTTGCCATCAAGCTGTTTCCATAAAATTGTAGACTTCCCGCCATTACTAGCAAAGGGGTCTGGGGGAGCGCTAGAAGCTCCCCAGCGGGGACGAAGCCCCTCCGCCAAGCACTATTTCTGGTATTGAAAGCCAACAAAATGCATATTCTGAGGTATCTACACTGCATTTTCCTGCTATTAAAAAGTTCTATTTCAAAAACCTAATGTGCTATTCTTACTGACTTAGACCCTCCCACGCCGTTCGGAGCATTTGACGTCAATCTGTTTCCATAAAAATCTGTCACTGGTAATGTCTGAGGCCTCTTCCCACCTACCATGAGGACCTCCATGAATGAGTGGCGTCAAGTTGTACTAGGATATCATTGCAACTCATCTTATGCGTAATTCATTTTGTCGAGAACATGTCCCGCAAACCTCATGCGTCGTTCTCTCACAATCTAAGGGGTCGACTCCCAGTTCGGCTTAGGATTTCCTTGAATTAGACCCGATCTCTATAACTGACTCCTAAAATCTGTCTTAGCCATCTTTGTTGAGCCACATTTAGTGTTTTTTCGATTTCGGTAGATGACTATTCACTGCAGTTTATTAATGGAGCCCTGCTACTGGTAAAATTGTGTAAGCTCTCTTGAATACGCTCTTGGAATTAAGTGACTGTAGTTTGCTTTAGATTTTATATCGAAAGTTTTATCGTCAAAATCTTCTGTTAGGGGTTTTCCCCCTCAAAATGCTCTGTAGGGGGATCTTAAACTCAAAACCATCTGAAGGGGTTTAAAACTTTAAAAAAAGCCATCTGTAGAAGAAGGGTTTAAACTCAAAACCCCCGATTGGCTTGGCTACGCTCAAATAATTTTAGTGTGTAATTTGCTTTTTTTTTATATTGAAGATGTATTTTTAGCACCAAACCCATCTGAATGGGAGTTTAAACTCAAAACCCCTTTCGGCAACGCTCATAGCATTTTGAGTGCATAATTTGCTTTTCCTTTTACACTGAAGATGTATTTTTTATCCTCAAACCCCCCTGGCGGGGGGTTTAAACTCAAAACCCCTTTGACTAAGCTCTTGGATTTTAGAGTGAGTAATTTTCTTTTATTTATATTCAAGAGGTACTTTTTAGCTTCAAACTCCACTGGAGTGGGGTTTAAACTCAAAACTGAGTCAAAACCCATTTAGCTACGCTCATAACATTTTGAGTGCTTAATTAGCTTTTTTTTATATTAAAGAGGGGGTTTATCGTAAATTTTAGAGGGGGTTTTAAAATCAAAATCTTCCTTAACTGTGCTCTTGGAACTAGGGGATTTTCGTTTGCTTTTTGTTTGTTTTGTTTTATAGAAGAGGGGGAGTTAACTGCAAAAAACTCAAAACCCTGGTAGGGGGTTTTAAACTCAAAACCCCTAGTAGGGGTTTTTAAACTCGAACCCCCTGGTAGGGGGTTTTAAACTCAAAACCCCTTTGGTTGTGCTGGGGCAAGTGATGGTTTAGTAATAAAATCTCACCTAAAATAAACAAAATCAAAGCAAAAAATCAGTCACTGGGGGGGGGGATTTCATTTCGGGGGGGGGGGGGGGGGGTTGAACCCCAAGAATCCCCCCCTGGCTACGCCCATGCTGGGATTCCATGCTAACATTTCATTTATTATAACAATGTTATCATTGTGCCGTAATCAACATTCTATGGGATACAAAATGTAAAACTTTAAATACAGCTGGAAAACGTTTCGATTTGTGTATTGTAACGTATAGTATTAGGAACAATAATTGTGTTCTTATTATGATCTAATTTCAATCAAACTTAATGCATCAAATGATACTACATTTCTAAATCTGCGACAGTTTTGTATGAGCTATGATAGGTAGTAGGTTTAATATTTTATTAATTATTTATTTTCTTCAGTCACAAGATAAACCATTTCTTCGTTTTTTAAAAATAACGGACATCTAGTAACCTGGTAAGAAGAAAAAAAATTAGTAATTGTACGTGCACTGACCATTAACGTTGAAATATTTTTATAATCTTTCTCACTGGTTGTAACAAAGGCAATCGGAACTTTGACTCCAAAATTCTCTGTATCCCACACCTGTTAAATAAAATGTAAACTATTTAAAAGTCATTGAAACATATTAACACATTTAGTACTGAACTATTCTCAGGAGTGTATTTGTTTCATCACTTCTCCAGACATATGTAAAAGTACGTATTCTTTTTACTTTTCCCAGACTATTCACTTTTCTTAACACCTTTGTGTGGGGCCATCCAACGCTTTCTAGACTATCGATGTAGACATTGACGGGTCTAAACGCAGTGGTAGATATATGTAATAGGGTGAATGCCCGTTTGTTACCTACCTGGTACTTGTGGAAATAGGAGGACTCCAGCACAAGATTCTTAAGGTCCAGTCCCTGCTTCAGTTTTGTGCACCCCCATAAGGAGACGCCCAGGTAACCAGCAAACACAAGGAGGATGACAAAACGAACTGGTTTGTACAGAATAAAGCTGCAGATCAAGAATAAGATTTGTAACATACATGGTTAATTAAGCTGTTAAATTAGCGACTCTATGGCAGGTCCAACTGGGGATAGTGAGGATCCTCTTTTCAACGGCGTAAACTGAAAAAAAAAGGAGGCGTGCAGACGGCGTTATTTATTCTTTTTACCGACCTATCTTCTTTAATTCGTAAAATTATATAGATTCCTCGACCCAATTTTTTAACATGATTTCTAATGGCTGCATGGTCGTGCGCTATGTAGTGTCGTTTCAGTGGTCCCGGATTCGAACCCTGCCCAGCACCCCTTCTGGTTGTCCTGCAGGAGGTTTAAACTAGGATGTAATGACCTTCACATCTGTAGGAACATCCGAAACGTGTAAGAAAATAAAACGAAATTTCCCACCATTTTAAAGCGTGGCATTATTTCTGTGTAGTAGAACCTCTTTCCATTGGCTCCGTTTGAGAAAAAGAATTCAATTACAGGCAACAGCACTTTGACGCAGACCTTTGTAGTACTTTGTACCGTGGTGGTTTTCTAACGATATAAATAAGCACAAGAGGTGGAACTAAATACATTTGACTAAATAAAGCTTTCATTTAGAAAAGTGATTCAAAACAAGAAAAACTTTAAAATAAAAAAACTTTTTAAAAACTTATACGAATTGCAAATATATCAATTAGTTTGGATCAGTCATGTAATTAAATTTGTAATAGATCTAGACCAACAACAATAAATCTGTGCAAATAATAATATTTTTACCAATTGTTTTTGTTTCAGTGCTATTTCATGCTTTTAGCCTTCTCACTACCCTAGGATCCTATCACTTGTCTTGACGTGGGGGTGGGGGGAGAATGAAACGAGAAAGAAAGATTATATAGTTATGTATTGTTTATTTCAATTTAGAGCCGAGACCTATAAAGGGGACTAATTTAGCTTATACCACCACTTCAGTCAAGCACTATTTCTTTCCCTTGTTCGAGATATTAAACAAAATAAATAATTACCAGTAGTTAATTAAAAAACTGATTGATTTTTTAAAATCGATTCTTGTGTTGTCAGGTAAAAGAAATAATTGTGCAAAATGTCTGTTTAATCCGAGATTGGTTGTAGGAGAAATAACGTTTCCAACTTTTTACCAGACAGACAGAGGGAGTTGATGTAAACTTTGTAATAAAAAAATAAAAAATGCATGCTTACTTTGTAAGAAAATACTTTGGTGCTTTCTCGCACAAGCTTTGGTCATCATTAGGACCGCTGGGCACTGCACCCCCAAACAAGCAAACATGGCAGCAACAGTGCCCCTCTCTGCTCAGCTCGGCCCTGGACTTGCCCACTTTCTTACACGTGATCGTGTGCCGACCAGAGTAGACCCGCCGGCCGTGGTAAGTGAGGCAGGCCGCGAAGAAGGTCGCATTGCAGACGTAACACAATAAGACGCCAACACCTTAAGGTAAGACATTGGGAGAATATATCTGAACGCTTTCACTGTACATCTGTGCTTAGAATACAACTAAAATATAAACATACCTGTTAAAGTGCACACAAAATAGCTAAAGAACATATGCGGAATAGTACAACCAAATATTTAACGGTTCCACGACAATTCGTTCACTGACATTTCGTTCACCGACAAATCGTTCACGACTTTTCGTTCACGCGACTATTCGTTCACCAGACATTTCGTTCACCAGACAATTCATTCACGCAACTATTCGCTCACGGACTATTCGCTCACAGACAACTTGTTCACCGACAACTTGTTCACCGACAGTTGGTTCACGACAAATCGTTCACGCGACAATATACAAAAACATAACCTAATAAAATACTCAGAAAGACACAAAGATAAAGGCACATTCCTTGTTCCATATGCTGGGACAAATTTGTACAAAAGCTCCTTCTTCCCTAGCGCTATTAGACCAAGGAATGGGTTGCCTGAGCTAGTCAGGAAAACCAATGACTTGGAGGAGCTTAGGTCATTGGTTAATATGCATGACTAAATGCATGACGCGTAGGATGTAATTAACTGTTGTTTTTTTTTTTTTTTTTTTTTTTTTTTTTGAAGTTATGTCTGTATTATATAAGATAAAATAAGATAATAGTGTTAGAGTATTAGAGATCTACATGGTTTGTGAAATATTACAATCAAAATATGAAGTAAAAACGTAGTATTTTTACAATGAAACATTCGTCTTTTATATGTGTGCAATTAACGTTTTTAATTTACACTCATCCATTTTTTCATTACTTTAATATTTGCTAACAGGCCAAACAGAAACATTAATTACGGCTGGCAGAATTATGCAGAACTGTTTGATTGTCTTAGACCTACAACAGCTTGGGGTTATGGCGTGGAGACGAAAGGCCCAGGAGAGATCTGAATGGAGTGATGTGTTGAAGAAGGCCAGAGCCCTCCATGAGCTGTAGCGCCACTGGGATGGATGGATGTTTGACTGTCTGATATATGGAAGGACCATCTACTTGTACTTTGTCCTTCTCTTTTCCTTCCATTTAAAATGTATTAATTCGCTAGTTGTTGGCCACTCGAGTAACACAATTTGAAACAATAAACTCACAATTACATAGATGCTTTTTATGCTATGAAGAGTAAAGTCACCTGTATAAATACAAAAGTTCTTCACACTCTTGAAGACACTCAAAGAGCCAACAACAAATGCCAGGAAATCAGTCACTGGAAGCAAATAGAGAGTACATGTCATTTCAATAGATATATTTGTTAAAATATCATTTAAAGGGAAATAACAAATGGACTAATGTGTTTATTTCCTGATATGATTACACAGCACTATACCACGTCATCAGCTACTTACATGATGTGATAGTGATGCCAACTCCAGCCTTTTTGAAAACTAGACCAATTCTCTCCTCGATGCTAATATCTTTTATTGCAGTGATTTCACTCCAGGTGCCCATTAAAAGAAACATATCGTCAACACCAATACCTAAAAAATACGTTGAACAATATTAATGGCAATGTCTTCGATTCCGAAGATTAAAGGCAAATGTAGTGTCTCACATGACCCCGATGCGACCTGCATATTTTTCCTCATCTCGTACAGACAAAGCTGTTGTCCGCCGGCGGTCTATTTAATTTTTCTTTTCGTTTTCTGTGCCTGTCTTCAATAATAATACACATAATAATGCATGTGTATTTGTTCATTCAGTGATTATTAATACATTATAGTACATAATCTAATTGAAAAAAAAAATTAATAAAACAAGGTTACAAAGAGAGTTTGTGTGGAAACACAAACTCAAAATCGGCCCCCGAAGTGGTCCACCCAGGCAGATTTCAATATTTTCAGAAAGAACATCAGAATGAAATTCTATCAAAGACAAATGACAGAGAAGAATGGAGAAAGAAGGTTGACAGATCTTGTGAGGTGCCCCCAGCGGTCCAGCAGACCAAATGATAGGTGAAAGTGAATGTGAAGTTGGATGTGAAACTGGCCTAACTGGTGTCTTATAATGAATTACGAATTTATCTAATTGTTTTGTTAAGGGTCAATCTCTTATTCCTCAAGAAAAAATATTTCCTTAATTTTTTTATTTTTTTTTTAAATTCTTGAGTTAAGTGCTCTATGGTTTGATAGCAGCACGGCAGTTCACGCGATAATATGAAAAACTAGTTATTAATTGTTGTTTTAAATTATGTCCAACTTATATGCATACTAAATAGATTTTTTCTCTTTAAAAAAAGTAAACATTTTTATGTGTAACTGTAGTAGTTAGTAGAACAGAACGTACATAACAATACAAATGTAAAAAAAAATTTTTTTTGACAAAAAATCTAAAACCGTTTGCATAAATTTGTTAGAACATGATACGTAGTCAGCCCACCTAATAAAAAGCCTTCCGTGTTTGTTACTATTAATAGGAAATAGTTGTAAAAGTGGTGTATTTTTATTTAAAAAAAAAACTGCTTGCATAAGTGATTTTAAAATCAGATTTTTCGCTTTCAGAAAAGAAAAAAGTAGCCGTTGCATCAGAACTTTGAATGGTCTAAAATACTATGATGTCCGATTTTCACTATCTTTCTACTTTATGAGATCTAAATAGGACGGACGGACAGACATTCCACACAAATCTAATAGCGTCTTTTCCCCCTTCGGGGGCCGCTAATAAAAACTGTAGGTTGGTATTCAAAATACATGTATGTCATTAGCACCTTGGTCACAAGAGATCATTTGTTATTTTTTACAAATATTCACGTTAGATTAGAGTAACACAATTACTAATACCTAGGTTTTAAGGCAGAAGACTAAAAAGCAAAGTGGCAACTTTGAATCACACTTTGCAGTATAAAGTACACAAAACTCAACCTAGTAAAATACACAAAGAGACGCAAAGATAAAAACACATTTCTTATTCCCCATGCTAGCACAAATTCTTAAAAGTTCTTCTTCGTTCCTAGTGCCATTAGAGTATGGTACGGGTTGCCTAAATCAGCCAGGAAAATAAATGATTTAGCAGAGTTTAACACGCATGACTAGCTCGACACATGGATACGCGTAGGACGTAATTATCTCCTCTTTTGATGCAACGTCAGTAATGTATAAGATAAGATAAAGATAGAAGCAAATCAATTTTAATTAAGTAGAATTTTCATAAATTAGTAGCATTAGAAATAATTAACATATTGTGAAATAGCGCTTTTAGTTTTTGAGATCTAAACATGAATGTCAGATGGACAGACAGATGAACAAACAGACAACCAAAAAACTACCGGCTTTCCCCCTTTCGAAGCCAACGGTATGCTATTTTTTTTTTACCTTTTACTTATCCTTTTGTTTTAGCTTTGTGCCCTGGTGATTGTTTTCTTTATTCCTAACGAAAAAAAAAAATTATACTAAGACCTTTGTGTACTATCTGGCAGTCAGGTCAAATGGCTCATTAAAAATAAAAGTACAGACCTACATTTTTTTTTGTCTCTCCTTGCTGTTTTATTTAAAGCCATTACCTGGTTGAAAAAAGAACTGGATTATTTAAATGTGAAACAGTTGCCGGTGTATTAAATAGAAGTGATTAATGCGACATCAAGCGTGGACCAGGTAAACGTATGTGTATATAAAAACTTGTCTTGGATTGCCCCAGATTTTTTGGATAGTTAATGTTATGTTTTTTTTTCCCTCAAATGCGACACTTCGGGATTCATTTAATCCTTATTTTAGAATAAACCTCGAGAAAAAAGATTACACAAGTCAACATTATGATCTTAAGCAGCCAGAACAGTGTCACGCGCTAGGGGACTGGGTTTGTTTCCAGATGAAGCGGGGAATTTCCATGATACACCAAACACGCGCATGACAAGAGGAGACCGTGGACCGAACTGGACACCTAATTACGTCAACTATCACTTGGGACAAGGGGAAGGGCCTGGAGTCGAGGAGGTAGATGGCACACTTAAGAGTTAACTTTAAAATAAAACAAGTTTGTTGGAAATAGGCCTGAGCTAAGTGATGTCTACGATGTGATGCTGTGTATGTGACATTACTGACTTGGGCTCTCATTGTACGTTGACCTCTGGAGGGGGAGCGACGTCCCGGCCTGACAAAAGGGGAAAAGAGTTGCATTTTCATTGTAATTATTATTCGACGTTAATTTGTTAACCAAGTAAAGTGACATTATTAGCAATGTTTAACAGATTGAAATATTCTAAAAGTCATTTTGTCTTCTAATAAGGACCTTTCATAATGTATTGTTATAACCCCACCATGCACACCACCATCCAAGATAGTGAAGAAGGTGCGCACTATTAGTGACTAGACTAGGAAGGATGTTGACATTAGAAGAGAGAGAACAATTTCCGCCCAAGTCTAGAGCCGAGATGAAAAGACTGTGCTAAAGACAGTTGTTATCATGGGCGTAGCAAGGATTTTGTTTCGGGGGGGGGAGGGGAGGTTGACCCCCCCCCCCCGCGAAAAAAAAATTATAAGTATTTATGTGTGTGTGTGTACATAATTTTTATTACATTCTGACCCTTCATTCTTTCGGAAGACGTTTATTGTGCCCTAGAATAGGTTCTTTCATGAGTTAGTGGGAAAATTGTAGATTCCCCAACATTGACAGCAAGAAGGTCTGGGAGAGCGCTAGGAGCTCCCCCAGCGCAGGGCGAAGCCCCGCCACCAAGCACTATTTCTGGTATTTAAAGCCAACAAAATGCCTATTCTGAGGTATCTACACTGCATTTTCCTGCTATTAAAAAGTTTTATTTCAAAAACCTAATGTGCTATTCTTACTGACTTAGATCCTCCCGCGCCGTTCGGAGCATTTGCTGTTAAGCTGTTTTCATAAAATTGTAGATTCCCCGCCATCAATAGCAAGGGGGTCTGGGGGAGCGCTAGGAGCCCAACCCCAACCCCCCCCCCTGGCTACGCCCATGGTTGTTATAATGTATTTGTGATGTCCTGTAAAAAAAACATCGTTGCCTCGTTGGGTTGCCTCCCTTAAGTTATTACAGTATAACGTTTTCGCGAGAGGCGTCTGTAACAATATAAACTCAGAACGTTTTGAAGAAGGCATTTCACAATATCTTCTATAACGTTACCTTTCTTGACTTTTTTGTTAGAGACTCTAACTTAGATTGGCAATTCTCCCGACTATTGTAACTCGACTGTTCCCACATAATACTATTGGCAAGTGCTAGCTCCTTCTTTATTAGACATAAATTTCTCTGCTATATTTTTTTTTTTACTTTTTTTACTCATTCTTTTTCATTACATTCCAAAAGCCTTTCGCACCTCATTGTGAAAACCTACAGCGCTGCCTAAGTCCTCAGCTAGCTAAGGTGGGTGCGAACAAAATTCTTCTTTTAAAGGAGAGGGGGGGGGGGATGGCTCCATCGGTAAAAGTTTGAGAAACACTGCCATACACCAATCAATAAGTAGAGCAGTTGTCACGAACCTATGTTCGGCCTATTGGCAGTGTGTACCGTTCGTGTGTGTGTGTAATTTGTTGGTGTCTTGTCTTATGTTTATTATTCCTTTGTCTCATCTCTTCTCTGCCTGTGGTCTCGTCTTGTCTCGGTGCTGGGCGAGTCTCTCCAACTGTCCACAAGTCTTGCCCATCAGCTTGGTATCTGCTTCCAAATCGCGGCACCATGTATTCCTGGGCCGTCCCCTGTTACTCTTTCTTTGGGGTTTCATGTGTCTTGTAATGTTCGATGCAGGCTTGCAAAGGGTGGGAACAATGTAACCCATCCATCTCCAGCGTCTCTAAAGGATATCTACTTCAATGTGTTACTGGTTTGTTCTTTGCCACAGTTCCTCATTCGAGCTCTTGTCTAGGTAAGTGGATCAAAATAATCTTCCTGAGGCAGGTAGGCTATTGATAAATACCTGAATTTTGTTTTTAATTCCTTAGTCTTAACAATATTTTATAGTAGCTAACATACGTAAACTTAAATTAATATATGTTACCGTCAAAGTGTGAAATGCAGGCATTCTATAGAAGGCCTAGGATTTCGAACTTTGCTGGCAATATATTGGCTACGTAGAATAGGTCTATTGGCGACGTAGAATAGGTCTATTGGCGACGTAGAATAGGTCTATTGGCGACGTAGAATAGGTCTATTGGCGACGTAGAATAGGTCTATTGGCGACGTAGAATAGGTCTATTGGCGATTTTCTGGTCAACTAAACAATGTCTAGAACTCGAACTTGAACTTAACTGTTGTCAACTAAAGGATAAAGAATTGGGCTCTAATTGTAACAATATCTCAATGCTTAGTAGGTTATGTTCGGGTCAAAGCTTCTTTATTTCTGCTAGTTAGTTGCCCATTTGTTTTACAAAAATTTTTAATTCGTAAAGGTAAAGTCTATCAGTTCCTCCATTTTGAAATTATTTTATGTAACGAACGGAATTGATGTTGCAGTGATACAAAGTGTAATAATAACCTAGATTAGCAACACTTCCTCTAGAGTGTTTTGTTCAGCTCGTCTGAACATGAACATGTCATTGGAAACGAAAGATTCACTATTCTTCTCTTGATATATGTTTCATAGTTAGGGTCAGAGGTTAGAAGTTAGTTTTATCACGTGCAACACCATCCTACGATCAATCAATATGGCATACTACTTAAGCGGCGACGGATGCCGACATTTTCATTTATTTTATATTAAACCATTTAAAATTATATCCTTTATTCCAATATTGTATTCCAAAAACATAATTTAATAATGTACTTTGTGATTACAAATCGTAAAGACAATAGTGTAAATGACGGTACCACATCTGAATTTTGGAGACCGTTTTAACAATCCTTGATGACATAAGTGGGCTCTATTTTTAAACAGTTGATTGGCAATCCACTATTACTACCAAGTATGGCAGGGGGTGGGGGGGGGCAGAGGTTGTTCATTTTTATTGTTTTAATTACGTTTGAATAAGAGGGATAATGCATACAGTTTTAAGTAAAATTATTATGTGGCTTTTTTTCTTTTGAGGTTTAGTACTCACACAACTAGAAAAAGCAAGAAGGAAATATTAATCTGTGACTCGCAAGAGTTAAAAAGCATTAAATTCTGAGCCTCACTAAAGTTTTTAAAGATGCATCATTAACAGTTTCCATAAAACTATGGCTCACCCAATGTTAAAAATGGCATGATGCCCACCATATTCACGAAGCGAACACCTGTCAGCGTCACCAAGCCAAACGCCCCCATGATGCCGACTGCAGCAGCTACGACCCCAGCGTTAGCCAGAAGTGCCCTGGTTGACACACAGTCTCCTCCTGGTCAACATACAAAAGTGAAATGAAGGCTTAACAAATTCAATGAAAATGTTCTGAAAGTGATTTGTAGTACTTTATTTACCATGTTTCTACCTGAACACATTAGTTGCTGTTTTTTTTTTAAGTTTTTGATATTTAATTACAAATGAGTATAAAACGATTATATTCAAACCATGTTTCCTTCATGACCAATCAAGCAATATTATGTAATCTTTTTGGTTCATTTAACTCTGCCAAGAGGCAACCTTCGGGAAACATCTCGACGACCTCAAGCCCGGGTAAGGAGGAGAATGGGTCCTGAGGCTGTTAAAAAAATTTAAAATGCTACAGAAAGCCAAAAAGACATTGGTCTTGGTGATTCTTCTCAAGAAGAGCTCATAACCAATGAAAAGCCAATGGCAATCGGGCATCTTGACACATTTACTGAGACCAAAGCTTAAACCAGAACATGGAAGAGATCAGTCGACCAAGAAACAAAGAAGGACATGGACCCAGCTGAAAGATTGCTCAGAACTGAGTCCAATGGCGAAGTACTGTTGCGACCTTATGCTCCACTCAGTCCACTGGGAGTCAAAAGGATTAACACAGCATTGACAACATTGTTTCATTTTATCTTTACAAAATAGTCTCTATGGCTTTGATATACAAACATTAACTAAGATGTCAGGATATCTTATTTTTAAACAAAATTCTTGGCGCATAAATTTAAATATTAAAGTTTATACATTTTCTACAAACCTTTTTTTAAAATTCTTTTGGCTTTAAAAAAAGTTAGTCAATAAAACGTGTGTTTGAGACAGAAATCCAATGGAACTGACCTGCACTAACCACCGAGGCGTAAGTGATCATCATTATGAAGGTCAATGAAAAGTAGAATATATCTCCTTTAGTTCCTCTATCCAGTTCCAAGCTCAAAGACTGCGATATTGCGTAGGCATACTGGGAATTAAATTATATTGACCATAAGGCTCTGGACTGCAAACATCTATAAAACAGATTTCTTCACCCATATTTAGAACCATTTAATCTCGAAATAAACAATTGTTCCTATCTGTAGATCTATATGATTAGACTCATCTACTAGAGTAAAAGGCTTTTTTAGGGATGAATAGAGCGAAGTCCAATGTGTCTTTGAAATAAATTGTAGTCCTACAGCTAGTTTATGATCTCAAACTTAAGTCAACAAAACCAAACGTACATGTTACAGAAGACAAGTGTTACACAACAAATAATAATGCAATGATAATCCACAACAAAGCTGATTACATCAACCGTAGAAAAATTCGCATTCTTCATCAAATCTGCGAACTCAAGTTCCCAGGCTAGAGACATCTTCTCAACTTCCTTTGTGTCTTGCCTGAGGGGAAAGGCCATCTTAACGGCTCCTGCTGCCTTCAGATACTCCTCGTTGTCGCTCATGACTACATCGCTGATGAACAGGTTCAAATCTATGCCTCCACCAATAGAGAACCAGAAGGGATAGTTCACTTCTCCTCGGCTCATCGACTCGCTTAAACAAGAAAAAGAATATGAAAAAAAATAAGTAGAAGCAACTATCGATTGAAACCAGAAACAATGAATACATAGAAGCACAGAAAGAAATAGAAGCAATAAATATGAACAATAAACAGAATGAAACGAGAATTAGCTAGAACCAAGAAACAGATAGAAAGAAGAAACCTGTAAAAAAAAAACAGAAAAAAGAAACATTGAATCAAGAAACAAAAAACAAGAAATAAAGCAGGAAATGGGTAGCAGCAAGAAAAAGAAACAAGAAGTAGATAGAATAAAAAAAAAGACAAGAAATTTTTTAAAAAAAGAATGGATAGCAGCAAGACATTGAAAATAAGGAATGGATGGCAGCAAGAAATTGAAAATAAAGAATGGATAGCAGCAAGAAATTGGAAATAAAGAATGGATAGCAGCAAGAAATTGAAAATAAGGAATGGATGGCAGCAAGAAATTGAAAATAAAGAATGGATAGCAGCAAGAAATTGGAAATAAAGAATGGATAGCAGCAAGAAATTGGAAATAAAGAATGGATAGCAGCAAGAAATTGGAAATAAAGAATGGATAGCAGCAAGAAATAGGAAATAAAGAACGGATAGCAGCAAGAAATTGGAAAAAAAGAATGGATAGCAGCAAGAAATTGGAAATAAAGAACGGATAGCAGCAAGAAATTGGAAAAAAAGAACGGATAGCAGCAAGAAATTGGAAATAAAGAATGGATAGCAGCAAGAAATATGAAATAAGGAATGGATAGCAGCAAGAAATTGGAAATAAATAATGGATGGCAGCAAGAAATAGGAAATAAGGAATGGATGGCAGCAAGAAATTGGAAATAAAGAATGGATAGCAGCAAGAAATTGGAAATAAAGAATGGATAGCAGCAAGAAATTGGAAAAAAAGAATGGATATCAGCAAGAAAATGGAAATAAAGAATGGATAGCAGCAAGAAATAGGAAATAAGGAATGGATAGCAGCAAGAAATTGGAAATAAAGAATGGTTAGCAGCAAGAAATTGGAAAAAAAAGAATGGATATCTGCAAGAAATTGGAAATAAAGAATGGATAGCAGCAAGAAATAGGAAATAAGGAATGGATGGCAGCAAGAAATTGGAAATAAAGAACGGATAGCAGCAAGAAATTGGAAAAAAAGAACAGATAGCAGCAAGAAATTGGAAATAAAGAATGGATAGCAGCAAGAAATATGAAATAAGGAATGGATAGCAGCAAGAAATTGGAAATAAAGAATGGATAGCAGCAAGAAATTGGAAAAAAAGAATGGATAGCAGCAAGAAATAGGAAATAAGGAACTGATAGCAGCAAGAAATTGGAAATAAATAATGGATGTCAGCAAGAAATTGGAAAAAAGGAACTGATAGCAGCAAGAAATATGAAATAAGGAATGGATGGCAGCAAGAAATTGGAAATAAAGAATGGATGGCAGCAAAAAATTGGAAATAAAGAATGGATAGCAGCAAGAAATAGGAAATAAAGAATGGATAGCAGCAAGAAATAGGAAATAAGGAATGGATGGCAGCAAGAAATATGAAATAAGGAATGGATGGCAGCAAGAAATATGAAATAAGGAATGGATAGCAGCAAGAAATATGAAATAAAGAATTGATGGCAGCAAGAAATTGGAAATAAAGAATGGATGGCAGCAAGAAATAGGAAATAAAGAATGGATAGCAGCAAGAAATTGGAAATAAAGAATGGATGGCAGCAAGAAATTGGAGATAAAGAATGGATGGCAGCAAGAAATTGGAGATAAAGAATGGATGGCAGCAAGAAATTGGAAATAAAGAATTGATGGCAGCAAGAAATTGGAAATAAAGAATGGATGGCAGCAAGAAATAGGAAATAAGGAATGGATAGCAGCAAGAAATAGGAAATAAAAAATGGATGGCAGCAAGAAATAGGAAATAAAGAATGGATAGCAGCAAGAAATATGAAATAAGGAATGGATAGCAGCAAGAAATTGGAAATAAAGAATTGATGGCAGCAAGAAATTGGAAATAAAGAATTGATGGCAGCAAGAAATTGGAAATAAAGAATGGATGGCAGCAAGAAATAGGAAATAAGGAATGGATAGCAGCAAGAAATATGAAATAAGGAATGGATAGCAGCAAGAAATTGGAAATAAAGAATGGATAGCAGCAAGAAATTGGAAAGAAGGAATGGATGGCAGCAAGAAATATGAAATAAGGAATGGATAGCAGCAAGAAATTGGAAATAAATAATGGATGGCAGCAAGAAATTGGAAAAAAAGAATGGATAGCAGCAAGAAATATGAAATAAAGAATGGATAGCAGCAAGAAATATGAAATAAAGAATGGATAGCAGCAAGAAATTGGAAATAAATAATGGATGGCAGCAAGAAATATGAAATAAAGAATGGATAGCAGCAAGAAATTGGAAAAAAAGAATGGATAGCAGCAAGAAATTGGAAATAAGGAATGGATGGCAGCAAGAAATATGAAATAAGGAATGGATAGCAGCAAGAAATTGGAAATAAATAATGGATGGCAGCAAGAAATAGGAAATAAGGAACTGGTAGCAGCAAGAAATTGGAAATAAAGAATGGATAGCAGCAAGAAATTGGAAAAAAAGAATGGATAGCAGCAAGAAATAGGAAATAAGGAATGGATTGCAGCATGAAATATGAAATAAGGAATGGATGGCAGCAAGAAATTGGAAATAAAGAATGGATAGCAGCAAGAAATTGGAAATAAGGAATGGATGGCAGCAAGAAATTGGAAATAAGGAATGGATGGCAGCAAGAAATATGAAATAAGGAATGGATAGCAGCAAGAAATTGGAAAAAAAGAATGGATAGCAGCAAGAAATTGGAAATAAGGAATGGATGGCAGCAAGAAATTGGAAATAAGGAATGGATGGCAGCAAGAAATTGGAGATAAAGAATGGATGGCAGCAAGAAATTGGAAATAAAGAATTGATGGCAGCAAGAAATTGGAAATAAAGAATGGATGGCAGCAAGAAATTGGAGATAAAGAATGGATGGCAGCAAGAAATTGGAGATAAAGAATGGATGGCAGCAAGAAATTGGAAATAAAGAATTGATGGCAGCAAGAAATTGGAAATAAAGAATGGATGGCAGCAAGAAATTGGAAATAAAGAATGGATAGCAGCAAGAAATTGGAAATAAAGAATGGATAGCAGCAAGAAATTGGAAAAAAAGAATGGATAGCAGCAAGAAATTGGAAAAAAAGAATGGATATCTGCAAGAAATTGGAAATAAAGAATGGATAGCAGCAAGAAATAGGAAATAAGGAATGGATAGCAGCAAGAAATTGGAAAAAAAGAATGGATAGCAGCAAGAAATAGGAAATAAGGAACTGATAGCATCAAGAAATAGGAAATAAAGAATGGATGGCAGCAAGAAATAGGAAATAAGGAACTGATAGCATCAAGAAATTGGAAAAAAAAATGGATAGCAGCAAGAAATAGGAAATAAGGAACTGATAGCATCAAGAAATAGGAAATAAAGAATGGATAGCAGCAAGAAATAGGAAATAAGGAACTGATAGCATCAAGAAATAGGAAATAAGGAACTGATAGCATCAAGAAATAGGAAATAAAGAATGGATAGCAGCAAGAAATAGGAAATAAGGAATGGATGGCAGCAAAAAAATTGGAAATAAAGAATGGATGGCAGCAAGAAATAGGAAATAAGGAACTGATAGCATCAAGAAATAGGAAATAAAGAATGGATGGCAGCAAGAAATTGGAAATAAAGAATGGATGGCAGCAAGAAATAGGAAATAAAGAATGGATGGCAGCAAGAAATAGGAAATAAGGAATGGATGGCAGCAAAAAATTGGAAATAAAGAATGGATGGCAGCAAGAAATAGGAAATAAGGAACTGATAGCATCAAGAAATTGGAAAACAAGAATGGATAGCAGCAAGAAATAGGAAATAAGGAACTGATAGCATCAAGAAATAGGAAATAAAGAATGGATGGCAGCAAGAAATAGGAAATAAAGAATGGATGGCAGCAAGAAATTGGAAATAAAGAATGGATGGCAGCAAGAAATAGGAAATAAAGAATGGATGGCAGAAAGAAATAGGAAATAAGGAATGGATGGCAGCAAGAAATAGGAAATAAAGAATGGATGGCAGCAAGAAATTGGAAATAAAGAATGGATGGCAGCAAGAAATTGGAAATAAAGAATGGATGGCAGCAAGAAATTGGAAATAAAGAATTGATGGCAGCAAGAAATAGGAAATAAAGAATGGATAGCAGCAAGAAATAGGAAATAAAGAATGGATGGCAGCAAAAAATTGGAAATAAAGAACTGATGGCAGCAAGAAATAGGAAATAAGGAACTGATAGCATCAAGAAATAGGAAATAAAGAATGGATGGCAGCAAGAAATTGGAAATAAAGAATGGATAGCAGCAAGAAATAGGAAATAAAGAATGGATGGCAGCAAGAAATTGGAAATAAAGAATGGATGGCAGCAAGAAATAGGAAATAAAGAATGGATAGCAGCAATAAATAGGAAATAAAGAATGGATGGCAGCAAGAAATAGGAAATAAAGAATGGATGGCAGCAAGAAATAGGAAATAAAGAATGGATGGCAGCAAGAAATAGGAAATAAAGAATGGATGGCAGCAAGAAATAGGAAATAAAGAATGGATGGCAGCAAGAAATTGGAAAGAAGAAACTGATAGCAGCAAGAAATAGGAAATAAAAAATGGATAGCAGCAAGAGATAGGAAATAAGGAACTGATAGCAGCAAGAAATAGGAAAGAAGGAACTGATAGCAGCAAGAAATAGGAAATAAAGAATGGATAGCAGCAAGAGATAGGAAATAAGGAACTGATAGCAGCAAGAAATAGGAAAGAAGGAACTGATAGCAGCAAGAAATAGGAAATAAGGAATGGATAGCAGCAAGAAATTGGAAATAAAGAATGGATGGCAGCAGGAAATTGGAAATAAGGAACTGATAGCAGCAAGAAATAGGAAATAAAGAATGGATAGCAGCAAGAAATTGGAAAAAAAAATGGATGGCAGCAAGAAATTGGAGATAAAGAATGGATGGCAGCAAGAAATTGGAGATAAAGAATGGATGGCAGCAAGAAATAGGAGATAAAGAATGAATGACAGCAAGAAATAGAAACAAAAAAAAGGAAACAACAAAAATAGATGCAAGAAGAATAAACAAAAATCAAAATTTATCACAGAATATCAAAAAAAACTAGGTACTACTTTGGAGAAAATAGTATATAAACGGTGAGTTTAAAAAATATCTATTCTGTTATTCTACTAATCCCTAATTGATATTGTATCAAAAGAATCTTACTTAAAGAAAGGATCAAAGAGAAAGTCCCCATCCACCACACAGTCTGTTCCACCAAATGTCTGGCTCCGAACACACACGTCTTCAAAAGTGATATTTTGACCATCGACTTGAACTCTCAGAGATAGAACGTTGTTTCTGAACGTCTACAAGATTAGAGGGGAAAAAACGATTATGAAAAAAAAATATTTTAATAAATGTCTAGTTCATGTTCAGTTCAAGAACATGTCTAAACTTTTCACGGGTAGGTCACATACAAATGTTACGAAAACAACGACACAATTATGCAACACAGTGACTCTCACGGGAATTTTTTTTTTGGATTCATTGATTATGTAATGAAGTGATCTTTCTGAAATTTGAATAAAATGTTGTCACGCAGCGCGAGTTGATGTGCTAAATGTCTTCTGGAGAGGAAAATGAAAAGTTGTCGCAATAAATAATTCAATTTTTTTTTATTATGACGAAATAGGGGAGTTAATTGGAAGAATTAAAACATTGGAATTGAGTCACACATTTCCAGATGGCTGATATTGAAGAGAATTCCACATTTTTTATTATAATTTTAATTCCCTCTACCCCCCCCCCCTCCACCGAGGTTACAGTATTTTAACTGCTTTATACAGTAGAGTAGAGTAGAGTTTCACTTCGTGTGAGGAATGGTCAGGACGTTTTGCTCGGCTGGGCTTCCGACAAGAGGGTCTCTAGTTTGAATCCATGATTGACCAATTTTTAGGAATTCGGAGAAAGTTATCTTTTCCTGGCCAAAGGACATCTTCGTTGACCTTACAAACTAGTCCATTTGAGCATTACGTTATTTGATGAATGAACCACAAAGTCTGAAAAATAAGTTTTACCTTGACTTTTCCAATGGATGTGAAATAAAAACTGTTTTGTGATTATTTTTTAGCCCAGTCTCTCACACTATGTAGTATCATGGTAAATAATCAACAGTTGTGTCAGTTTACATGCAAAATTTGTGCCATGGAATGGAACGTGGGACAAACTTCACCCCCCCCCAACTGACTAGATTTTCTATCGTAGCATACACATTTCAGCTTACCTCTAGCTCGTGCAACACTTCTGGTGTCAGTATGGCTCTTTTAGCTTTGCTCCTGAATATCGCAATTCCCTGAGCCATCAGTTTGTTGGCGCTGAACGGATGGTAGTTGGTGGCAAACAGGTCTGGGAAGGTCTTGACCACTGTATCTCTGTCTTTGACTGCTCTGCTATCGGTTGGTGCGTAAAGGGTTTCTGGCGATATAATAAAACTGGCTTCAAAGAGTATGATCTAAAAAAAACTAGAACAAATATCATTACAAGATAAAGAAAAACTTATTAATTATTGCTTTTCATCTGTAATTAGTACATATATTGAGTTTATACATCTATAATCACTTTTTCTCCAATCAAATTATGAAACAAGCAACAAAAAAAGGCGACGAATTCGACATTTATATTTATAACCATATCTCTCAATACTGTAGAAATTATTACCCTTCTTTATATCAAACAAAATAATTAATTTACTAATTTGTTAATTTTTAATTGATTCATTTTTTCTTATGAGTAATAAATATGCGTGCCATTTTTCAACTTGATTCGAAAATGAGTGAGGGAGCAAATAACGTGTTTAACATTGGTACCAGACAGACAGACAGACAGACAAGAGTAAGTTGTCCTTAATTTTATAACTAAGAGCAGTAGTAGACTAAGAGTTTTAAAAAAAGTAACTATTGCCACCTCAAACTTAAATAAAATAAAATCGGAAAGAATAGGGTTTGTTGCTGAACATAAAATGTATATATGTGTCAGACGCGAATAGTCCAATTTTCAGTAAAAGAAATTACAAAAAGTCATTTCTCTATAGAAGAAGTTACGAAGGCTATATAAAATACAACCACAGACCTATATATACTACAATAAATATAGGTTTTTGATTGCTAGTTACGATTTATTTAGGTAGGTGCTGTTTTACTATTACATACCAAGTATTAGAGTTTAGAAAAACCCAGGTTTGTTTCTTGAGCAACACTATTAGCTAACACCTCATATCATCTCTCCATTAGTATATTTAGATCTATAATCTAATTCTAGTCTAGATCTATATATAAAAATCGAATAGATCTAGTAATAGTATAGATTCTATCTTGAGACTAGATTGCCGAGTCTAGCCTATGCTATGCCTATAGTCAGTTTTTATAAGAAAAAAGTCTAGATATTAATAAAGACTAAAGTTTTTTAATTATTAGATTATTAGAATTAATTAGATATAGACATAAGACATAGATCTAATAATACTGTAATACGTTTACTATATACTTAATCTACTAAACTAGAGATCTGTCTATAGATCTATCTATAATATAGTCAATCTAGATCTATACAATATTCATTATAATACTTCTACTTATAATGACTTATTTAATAAGTTAGTACTTAGACTTAGATCGATTTTAGTTTATTAATAGATTTACTTTTCAATGCCTAGACCTAAAAATAAAATTGCGAATGATGTCTATAATGACAGATTATTATTTATTTTTTTTATAATAATAGGCCTATGAAAGCTAGGTCTAGACTCTACTTAAATCTAGTCTAAAATAATGACTGTCTAAGACTCTAGATGATTGAGAAGTTCACATAGAGGTGTTTTTAATAATACGGCATGTCGGCTGAAAGTATATAAAGTTCTTTTTATTTTGTAAAAATAAAAAAAGAGGCTCCTGTACTCAGTGATAGATTGCCTAACTTTCAACTAATAATAAATTAACAATTAACGTTGAATTACAAGAAAAGTAATCATTTTTCCCGACATTGAAAAAAAGGTGCCGGTACCCTGTACCGGTGCGTACCGTCACAAAAATATATGTATATCTCAATCTTCTTTCATTTAATTTTTTTGCGGGGTTATTGCTACTTAATACATAGATACCGGATCGATTTAAATAGGGCCTAAGTATACAAGCAGGATTTCGAGCATTGGATAAATTTATTTTTAAAGTACAAAGTTTAATGGAAGAGGCAATATATTAGTTGTTTGAAGATTGTAACTTCTTAAATTCAGGCTAAAAATATCGAAGCCTACATTTTTACTCTCATTTCTAAATAGTCAGAAGAGATGGACTGACTCATAGTGTAGCTTGTGTACATCTGCAAAAACACAAACTCAGTTAGACTTTCAAAACTATTAAAAGAAAAACTTAGTGATTATTTTTACTGTATAATTCTATTATTATTCCTTTTTAGAATTAGGATATAAAGGAAAATTTGCCATATGACTTTATCTAACAGAAAAAAATGAAACTTAGGCCCCTACGTCAATTTATACAGTTATTTTTAGTTACCTAGTAATATAAAATATATTGAACTAACACGTACATTCATCATAATGCAGCCATGCGATGTTTCGTTTATAAACATAGCATTATTTAGGACCAATATTTTACAAAGGCTGCTTGGAGAAATCAGGTATACACATTAGGAGAAAAACGACCCCTTTACTCAAGAAAAATTTAAGAAACTAGAACAGACACAAAATAAACAGTGACATTCATAACAAAATAATATTCAAATTGATTAGAGTAACACCTTTTTAAGTAATCATTTAAAGTTTAAAATCACTACAATTTTTTTCAATAATTACTTTCTGTATTAAATTGTGTATCGGAAAATGCCGGGTACATGAAATAAGCTAGTCCTAAAAAAACAACACAGATCTTGGGTAAAACACTCATAAAATAAATAAATAAATAAAGCGACTTCCGGCCCAATACTTTTAAATCAAAGAAACGAAACGGACTAGTCCAACAAACCCTATTGAGAATTGTAATGTTTAAAGACTGAAAACTGGAGTGTCGCGTTTTGTTTCTATGGCGAATTCCCAATGTGACGAACCGATAATGACATTGAGAATTATGATACTTTTACTTCTTCACTAAATCAGCATTCTTCGTTCACTTTACCTAAATATTAGCTGCTAATTAACATCATCATGTTATATTTTATAAATTTCGGACGTTGGATTATGTATTATCTACATATGGAGACTGCATTTTATATTAAAGGATTACTTAATTATAGATAACTTAAAATATAAAATGCGACCATAATTTTTGCGTAACTTGATAGAAATGGGTGACTGCTGTTGTTGTTGTTGTTGTTTAATAGCTTTTAAATAGCACAACTTTCCTGCTTATAGCCTGCTCAGAGCGCTATAGTCCAATCTCATTTGTGGACCAGTAGAGACAGGGGGTATCCGGAGAGGGTTTTCCGTGCTGCCTAAGTAAACACAACTGTGCTCGAGTCGGGTGTCGAACCTAGAGCCCACTTGATAAGTAGCTAAGTCAAGTTCAATCGTACTTTGCCTCTTGGCCACACATTCCAGTGTGGTGACGTGTACCTGTTTGTGGTGGGATCTGATGTTCTATGTGGTGCCTCAGGTGGTGGTAGATACTGTGATGATATATAGTGAAACATGGGGGCATGTTCTTGCTTATGTTGAGGTTAATTATGTCCATGTGTTTACCTATGGTGGTACATGCTGATATATGTGATTATTGGAAATATTTATAGTGTTTTTGCTTTTTGACAACTTTCACGACGTTATATAATATAATACTGATTCCTGTATAAAAATGAGCCTAAATAAAGTGCATTTCATTTATCAATTTAAAGTTTACTTACCGATGTCCGTTTCTGGATTATAATTCATGAAACCTACAGCGGACAGTAAGCAGAGTCCGATGGGAATGGTCAAGAACCAGGCTGGGTGACTGGCTAGGAAGTAGCCATAATGAAAGAAGCCTCTCAGGAGTGACCGGTGACAGTCCCATAGAGATTTCATTCTTGAATCTTTCGTAAATACATAGAGACAAGGTGCTCTATATTAGTACAAAAAAAAATTATACTATCTTGATTTGAATTTCACTGGCAAAATACAAGTTTTTGTCCAACCCGTCTGATGATCACATACTTATTGGAACTACAATTATGTTAAGCTGTACAAAATGTCCTTCCAAACATAGCATTCGACCTAATTTACAATTCTGTTTCAATGGAGTTTAAATACTTCATGCAGTTTGACGTCAGTTTATTATAGCTTAACGTAAAGAATACCAGTTTTATGTCATGAACAAAACAACTTATCACAACCTATACTATGCCTACTGGTACTGTGGTATATCTCCGGACTGTCGTCTCTATGAGCTCCTGCGGGGCCTAGGATGTAATCATTTTCAAATTCTGAAGTTACATCCGAAACGTGTAATACAAAAAAAAAATTTTTAAATACAAACAACATTTACTACAAGATAACTGCAATCATGAATGTTGCTGTCTGTACCTCTCTTTATCTGCACACTCTGAGATCTGAACTATAAAATATGTTGAGCCGATGATCCTCTAAGGAGTACAAGAGAAGCACGTGCTATCCCCAATATCTTTCATCAGATCCTTAAATCTATACTGCTGGACTTTTATTTTTTTGCATTCCCATCAAGTGCAACGCCCTAGATGAACAAGATTACTTTCACGGAAATAATTATTTCTAATAAGTTGTGGTGTCAATCTCCTCTCTTTCTCTCTCTCTCCCTGTCTCTGTCTCTCTCAAAGATAGTAAAATATCTTCTTTTCACCTGTATTTCTCATAACCAAATCGCATAACATGTGTAAATAAAATCTAACTGCCTGCCAAATATCAAAGGATTCTAATACTGTCTACGACATAATGTTTTCAGACACTACCCCACTGGGTCAGACGAACCTGTCAGGCGTCCATTAACTAGTCGTTCAGGAACTGTATGACCCTTGACCTGCCATTCACGTGAAACTTAGTAGTTCACTTCAGCTGTCCCTGTCCAAAATCTAGACAAGTTACGCAACTCTAATGTCCATTTTTGTGATCTCGTGATTTGTCATTGGAAACACTCATATATATATGATCTTTATTATCCGTAAGGAAATTTGTCTTACAATGTGTGCATTACACCAAACAAAAAACATTATAACTATAAGAAACCAAAGTGTAGGCTACATTTACACCAGACTCACTCATAATTTACATGTGACAAAGTTTATACCAGATTGTTCTTATTTAATGATTTCATTGCCAGGGGAACAAAAGAGTGTTTGTGTCTGTTTGTCTTTGCTATCGGTGTCTTGTATCTCTTTTGTGATGGTAAAATCACAAAATCCTGACACAAAGGGTGATTCTTTATTTCGAGGATTTTTTTCTCCCCCCTCCCCGCCCTCTCCCCCCCCCCCCCGGCTCGAAAAAATATTTTTGTATGTATGTATGTATGTGTGTGTGTATGTGTGTGTGTATGTGTACATAATCTTTATTACATTCTGACCCTTCATTCTTTCGAAAGACGTTTATTGTGCCCTAGAATAGGCTCTTCCTGGAGTTAGTGGAAACATTGTTGACTCCCCGCCACTGCCAGCAGGGGCCTGAAGGAACGCTAGGAGCCAAGCACTATTTCTGGTATTGAAAGCCAACAAATGCATATTCTGGGGTATCTACAGTGCATTTCAAAGACCTAAAGTGTTATTCTTACTGACTTAGACCCTCCAGAGCCGTTCAACGCATTTGCTGTCAAGCTGTTTCCACAAAAGTCTGTCACTGACTCACTGGTAATGTCTGAAGCCTCTTCCCACCTGCTCTAAGGACCTCCATAAATGTGTGGCGCCAAGTTGTACTAGGATGTCATCGCAACTCTTATTATGCGTAATTCATTTTGTCGAAGAACATGACCCGCGAACCCCATACGACGCTCTGTCACAATCTTACTAAGGCGTCGACTCCCAGTTCGGCATTTGATTTCTAAGATTTAGACCCGATCTCTATAACTGACTCCTAAAATCTGTCTTAGCCATCTTTGTTGAGCCACATTTAGTGTTTTTCAATTTCGGCAGATGACTATTCACTGCACTTTATCAATGGAGCCCAGCCACTGGTAGAAATGTGTAACCTCTCTTGAATACGCTCTTGGAATTAGGTGACTGTAGTTTGCTTTAGATTTTATATCGAAAAGGGAAGTTTTATCGTCAAAATCATCTGTTGGAGGTTTTTAACTAAAAAAAAAACTCTGGAGTTATTTCTCTTTTGTAATTCAAAACCCCATTTAGCTACGGTCATAGAATTTGGTAACTGTTGTTTGCCTTAGAATAATATTGAAGATAGAGGTTTTCCACCTCAAAACGCTCTGTAGGGGGATTTTAAACTCAAAACCATCTGGAGTAGAGGGGTTTTAACTCAAAACCCCCAATTGGATTGGCTACGCTCAAATAATTTTAGTGTGAAATTTTCTTTTTTTATATTGAGGTATTTTTTACCATCAAACCCATCTGAAGGGGGGTTTTAACGCAAAACCCCTTTGGCTACGCTCATAGCATTTTGAGTGCGTAATTTGCTTTTTTTGTTTTTACAATGAAGATGTATTTTTTAGCTTCAAACCCCGCTGGCGAAGGGTTTAAACTCAAAACTGATTCAAAACCTATTTATCTACGCTCATAACATTTTGAGTGCATAATTTGCTTTTTTTTCATATTGAAGAGGTATTTTTAGTTTCAAACCCCGCTGAAGGGGGGTTTAAACTCAAAACTGAGTCAAAACCCATTTAGCTACGCTCATAACATTTTGAGTGTATTGAAGAGGGTGTTTATCGTAAATTTTGGAGGGGGTTTTAAAATCAAAATCTTCCTTAACTGTACTCTTGGAATTTGGGGATTGTCGTTTGCATTTTTTTTTCTTCTAAACTCAAAATCCCGTAAAACCCCGTGGTAGGGGGTTTTAAACTCAAAACCCCCTTGGCTGTGCTGGTGCAAGTGATGGATTAGTATTAAAATCTCACCTAAAAGAAACAAAATCAAAGCAAAAAATCAGTCACTAAATTCCGATCCCCCCCCCCTCATTTTGGGAGGGGAGGTTGAATCCCATATCTTATATAATACAGACACTTCAAAAAAGAAGGTGATTACGTCCTACGCGTCATGCATCTAGTCATGCATATTAACCAATGACTTAAATTCCGCCAAGTCACTGGTTTTCCTGGCTAGCTCAGGCAACCCATTCCATGCTCTAATAGCACTAGGGAAGAAAGAGCATTTGTACAAATTTGTCCTAGCATATGGAACGAGCAGGAGGCGCAGTGGCTGAACGGTAAAGGCTTGACTTCTGATTCGGGGGTCCCGGGTTCGTATCCTGGTGAAGACTGGGATTTTTAATTTCGGGATCCTTGGGCGCCTCTGAGTCCACCCAGCTGTAATGGGTACCTGACATTAGTTGGGGAAAAGTAAAGGCGGTTGATCGTTGTGTTGGCCACATGACAACCTCGTTAACCGTAGGCTACAGAAACAGATGACCTTTACATCATCTCCCCTATAGACCACAAGGTCTGAAAGGGAACTATACTCTTTTTTTTTATATGGAACGAGGAATGTGCCTTTATCTTTGTGTCTTTCTGAGTATTTTATTAAATTTTGTTTTTGTATTTGAAGATTATGGTTCAGTGTTTTGCGTATTATTGCTACTTTACTTTTAAGTCTTCACTCCTGAAGGCTTTCTAAATTTAGTGATGGAACTAAAGATGTTACACTAGTCAAATGTGAATGTTTGTTATGAATCTCACTGCTCTATTTTGTGTCTGCTCCAGTTTCTTAATGTTTTCTTCACTTGAGGGGTCCCAAACTGAGGATGCATATTCTATTATTGACCTAACCAAGGTTAAATAACATTTTAAATAGCCATATATTACCCGCTAAGTTTGCCACTGATATAGTGCACTAGGAGCAATTAAAGCTAATGCGTGAATGTAATAAAGTTATGACCTGCGCATGCGTGATCCTTCGGTAATGTCTAATGTAAGAAGCGCGCGATATCATGAATGGATTTATATATTGGAAACACTGCTATTTATACTGACATGTCAGCTTATATCAATTATGAGACAAAGATGGTTTATTACAAAGTGGATCATAATTTATGGATAGCGAAAAAAGAAAGACAAAACTGTGTTTTTAAATGATTGACCTGTTTATACTATATAAACATAATTTGGTCACTTAATTAAACTAATTGGAGAGTTTATAAAACCCATGTCATAGTCTCCGATACTTGTTTGTTAACTTTTTAAAATAATCATATTTCAATGTTATATAGCGCGCTTTGACTGGCTCAATCGACAAATAATAATAATAATAATAATAATAATAAAGCTAACAGACCATTCAATCTTTCTCTAATTAGTGACTTTTTAACATTTTTTAATGTTATATAATATGCTATTTTTACTTGGAAAACAATTCGAACTACTTAGATCCTTCGACGCATTGGGCGGCAAGCTGTCTCCATAAAGATCTGTCACTGGAAATGTCTGAAGCCTATTCCCACCTGATGTCCACTGCTCTGAAGTCCTCCATGAAAGTGTAGCGCCAAGTTACAAAATATTTACATAACGCTGTTTCAACATGTTATTCTCAAACTTTATGATCTATTTCTATTTCTTGAGACGGGAGCTGTCTCTTCCACTCTCCGATTTCATTTCTTCTGACATGTTTCAAACTTTATATTAGAATTTTTTTCTCATTTGTTGTATACATTTCATCCATAGAAACGTCTTTATCTTGTTTTCTTCCTGCGCATTCTTCCTTTTATTATCTTTATAGGAACATTTTAAACCTTCAAGACCTGAATACAACGGACTATAAGATTGTGGACATTCGGTTTGATCAAAGGGACAGTTAAGTTAATTTTGGTTAGAGACACTACGCATTTGGAGTAAACTCACAACTTTTATTCACACCATAGCACATCTAATAAATGAAGAGAGACCTCTGAAGGCCTACTGACACTATGGAAAATATTAGCTCTACAAATAGATCAAATCTCTTGGATCTTCTGTAAAAACTGTTTGGTCACTCATTCATTACCAAATAAAGAAAAAGCATTATATTAAAAATATTTTTTTTTAAGTTTACCTAAAGGTAAGAATGCCACATTTACAGCCACATCTCTCAATATTGTAAGTTTTATTTCTATTCTCGATATTAACCAAAATCAATTAATTAACTGATTTTTTTTTTATTGATTCGTGTTTTGCTAGGAGTAAATTAATAATTGTACAAAGATTCAAATTGATTCAAGAGTGGGAGAAATAACGTGTTCCAAAGTTGTACAAGACAGAGTGAGTTGATAGAAGCTTGGTACAAATGTTGTACTAGACAGAGTGAGTTGATAGAAACTTGATACAAATGTTGTACTAGACAGAGTGAGTTGATAGAAGCTTGATACAAATGTTGTACTAGACAGAGTGAGTTGATAGAAACTTGGTACAAATATTGTACAAGACAGAGTGAGTTGATAGAAGCTTGGTACAAATGTTGTACTAGACAGAGTGAGTTGATAGAAACTTGGTACAAATGTTGTACTAGACAGAGTGAGTTGATAGAAACTTGGTACAAATGTTGTACTAGACAGAGTGAGTTGATAGAAGCTTGGTACAAATGTTGTACTAGACAGAGTGAGTTGATAGAAGCTTGGTACAAATGTTGTACAAGACAGAGTGAGTTGATAGAAGCTTGGTACAAATGTTGTACTAGACAGAGTGAGTTGATAGAAGCTTGGTACAAATGTTGTACAAGACAGAGTGAGTTGATAGAAGCTTGGTACAAATGTTGTACTAGACAGAGTGAGTTGATAGAATCTTGGTACAAATGTAGTACTAGACAGAGTGAGTTGATAGAAGCTTGGTACAAATGTTGTACTAGACAGAGTGAGTTGATAGAAGCTTGATACAAATGTTGTACTAGACAGAGTGAGTTGATAGAAACTTGGTACAAATATTGTACAAGACAGAGTGAGTTGATAGAAGCTTGGTACAAATGTTGTACTAGACAGAGTGAGTTGATAGAAGCTTGGTACAAATATTGTACAAGACAGACAGTTAGTTGATAGAAGCTTGGTACAAATATTGTACACGACAGACAGTGAGTTGATAGAAGCTTGGTACAAATATTGTACAAGACAGAGAGAGTTGATAGAAGCTTGGTACAAATGTTGTACTAGACAGAGAGAGTTGATAGAAGCTTGGTACAAATATTGTACAAGACAGACAGTGAGTTGATAGAAGCTTGGTACAAATGTTGTACTAGACAGAGAGAGTTGATAGAAGCTTGGTACAAATATTGTACAAGACAGACAGTGAGTTGATAGAAGCTTGGTACAAATGTGGCGATGCAAGCAAACACGATCTGACATTGGCGAAGAATTTTTGAATAGTGTGTGTGTGTGTGGGGGGGGGGATTGCGAATGGCGTGAATGTCCTTACACCATACAGTGAAAAAAATATTTAATAAAATAAACATTATAAGTATAGTAGAAAACTAGACCATGAAAGAAAACAATGAATTTATTTAATATCAATTAAGCCTACTTCCCATATTTTTTTTTTTTTTTTTGGTTTTGTTTGACATGTTTCGGATGTTTCTTCAGATTTGAAGAGAATTACATCCTAGCCCTAACGGCCGGCCGAGAATGACAGCGGGCAGAGCTCGAGCCTGAGACCATCGAACGGCAGTCCAGACAACATACCAGTGTGAACTATAAACGTTGTTTTGATATATAGGGATGAGATAAAGGCGATACATGGCAAACAAACACAAAAACTCGTTCACTTACTTTTGTCTTGTGCACACAGAAACAAATCGTCACAAAAGTTTTGTTGTTGTTTTTTTTAAAGTCAGCGGGAAATTTTCTCTTTATGATTGGAACTCTTTTCCCCCACCGCACGTGGATCTGGTTGTACTTGTTGGGCTGGACAGTGGGCTGTCCCTCTTGGAAAAGGGGGCGTGACCGACAGAAGGACGAGTGGGCGGGATCATCAGGGTGTCGACTGCAGGGAAGAATGTTGTGAGCACCAAGAAGTGGAAAAAAAGCGAAATAGATGTGTGTGTGTGTGATAAATGCTCTGTTACAAAACAGATCAAGATGATGATGAATGGTTTATTTGCTGGACTTCAAGTTCAAGCGGCAAGGTCGGACCGAAGTGCGTCAAGCAGAAGGAAGTGTCACCATGGTAACTGAAGTTATTAATGGAACATTTCAGAAACAGGAATGTAGACGTTTTAGGCCTAACTGATGGAAGGCCGGAGGCCTGTGAGATGTCCTGTGAGATGACATGCATGGGGCGCCCGCAGGATTTTTTGCAGGGGGTGCAAGTTGCGACCTATGGCTTTAGTCATTGCTTTAACTTTCTTATTACTTTCTAGTTACGCAGATTATTAAAAAAAAAAACTAGTGCGCCTCCCTCCCCTTGTCTTTTTTTTTTTGCCCTATGAAGGTTAATATTAAGAGTACTGTAAATGTTTCATGAAATAAAAGATAAAAAAAACTAAAGCACCGAACAAACTATTTACTGTACACGTTTTTGATTTATCCATGCGGCCCGTGCCTCCATACGGTAAAAAAACAACAAAAAAAATAAACTGCAAACTTTGACTCTGGCTATCGAAATGTGAATAACTTAACTTCTCGTCGCGATGGACAAGCTGGCGATGAACGCTTATCGTGCACAGTGCTGAGAGTCTTCTTCACAACCCTAATAGAAAATCCGGTTTCGGAGCCCCGAAGGCAGGGTGCAGTAGAAAGATCACTGCTCTCCGGTAAGCTCTTCATCAACTTGACCATAAATTGCGGTGGCTCTCAATCCCTTTGAATCAGGTCAGTATGGAAGAGAGGCGATTGTTGACGTGTAGGCAGCCCAGCACTCTCAAATTTACCACCCAGGCTTTCCTCCAGCAATGAAGAGGTCACAACGTACTGTGACGGAATTAGAATTTTTGTAGGACACAAAACTCCCTTTATGATCTTGTGTTTATTTTTAGAATCTCTGTCTGTCGAGACACTTTAGTGTGTCCTTGTTGGATCAACTGGTAGACTATCTCCTCTCATGGCCTTGTTGGATCAGCTGGTAGGCTATATCTGTCTGTCGAGACCCTTTAGTGTGTCCTTGTTGGATCAGCTGGTAGGCTATATCTGTCTGTCGAAACACTTTAGTGTGTCCTTGTTGGATCAACTGGTAGGCTATTTCCTCTTATGGCCTTGTTGGATCAGCTGGTAGGCTATATCTGTCTGTCGAGGCACTTTAGTGTGTCCTTGTTGGATCAACTGGTAGGCTATTTCCTCTTATGGCCTTGTTGGATCAGCTGGTAGGCTATATCTGTCTGTCGAGGCACTTTAGTGTGTCCTTGTTGGATCAACTGGTAGGCTATATCTGTCTGTCGAGACACTTTAGTGTGTCCTTGTTGGATCAACTGGTAGGCTATCTCGAGACACTTTAGTGTGTCCTTGTTGGATCAACTGGTAGGCTATATCTGTCTGTCGAGACACTTTAGTGTGTCCTTGTTGGATCAACTGGTAGGCTATCTCGAGACACTTTAGTGTGTCCTTGTTGGATCAACTGGTAGGCTATCTCGAGACACTTTAGTGTGTCCTTGTTGGATCAACTGGTAGGCTATATCTGTCTGTCGAGACACTTTAGTGTGTCCTTGTTGGATCAACTGGTAGGCTATATCTGTCTGTCGAGACACTTTAGTGTGTCCTTGTTGGATCAACTGGTAGGCTATCTCGAGACACTTTAGTGTGTCCTTGTTGGATCAACTGGTAGGCTATCTCGAGACACTTTAGTGTGTCCTTGTTGGATCAACTGGTAGGCTATATCTGTCTGTCGAGACACTTTAGTGTGTCCTTGTTGGATCAACTGGTAGGCTATATCTGTCTGTCGAGACACTTTAGTGTGTCCTTGTTGGATCAACTGGTAGGCTATCTCCTCTCATGGATGTTGTAGTAAAGAGTTTTCTTTCTGAAGCGCTTCAATTGCTTTTCCATGCCAACTTTCCTCGTGTTTTGTAAAAAGACATTTATTTCACTAATTACAAACATGACAAAAATAATACAGTATTGAATGTGATTTTTTTTTACTTTTATTTCTGAAATTATTGCGTTAAGCTGTATGTGCACTGGACTAGACACACTCTAGTAGGACTATACCCGACTCAATTAAACCTAATTAGACACATCAGTAGGCATATTGAAAGCATTACAGGCCTACAAAGAACATACTTAAAGACACCATGTCATCATATAAACAAGCAACATAATTAAACACATTGGAAAATAGGTATAGGCCTATATGCAATTTCATCAAACAAATATCATACAAGCACTGTGGTTAGAGATATACCACCATATGAGCAACATAATTACAGATATAACACAATTTATGCACCATGGACCTAATTAGAGATATACAATATACCACCATTATGAATGTGACATGGTTGAGCTTCAGACAATCGGAATACACTGAGGAGAGAGCATTAAAAAATATTAACTAATGGAAGAAATAGAACGCTCAGTCTAATTTTTTACTTTATACGCAACACATCGCTAAATTGGTTTTAGTTTTTACAATGCAGTGATGTCTATACCAAGATTCTTGCTTTTCTATGCATTTTTAATGGATTTCACAATCTGCAATAAAAAATAAAATGTTTTACAGTACTTTTGTTAGCGATATTTTCAAAAACCTTGACACTTTTTTAAATATTTAATTTACTGGATGTTTTCCTTCAGTGAATAAATATGAATATGCATGACCTCAAATTGAGGCACGGTGGCTGAACCGGGGTCCCGGGTTCGAATCCCGGTGAAGTCTGGGATTTTTTATTTCGGGATCCATGGGCGCCTCTAGTCTACCCAGCTCTAATGGGTACCTGACATTTGTTTGGGGAAATGTAAAGGCGGTTGGTCGTTGTGCTGGCCACATGACACCATCGTTAACAGGTCACAGAAACAGATGACCTTTACATCATCTGCCCTATAGATCTGAAAGGGGAACTTAACTTTGACCTCAAATTACTCTAAATCTGATGTTAACAATGAGTTTCGTTTTTAGAAAAAGCTTCAGAATAAATCAATTACTATGTCATATATTCATTGGTACATCTCATGTCAGTAGTTTGACCTTCCCTTTAGTTTCTTCATTTCACTAAGTTGTCAATGAAAACAACTTTCTAAAGAACACCTGCTAAATAAAACTAAGTTCAGAGTGAAAGAATCTTGTAAGTAAAAAATATAACACTCTACTTCTGAGCTATTTCTAATCCTCTATTCCTGAAAGATTGTCTTAACCTAGTGCTTATTTGGTGCTTATTTTCCAAACTTTATACATTTTTGTTTAGCTACACAGTATTGAGGAGCTTTTTGTTCCTTTAGATTTGTAACAAGACAGGCTTGTTTGTTTTCCTATACTGAAGACTTAACCAACTCTTAAAGCTCTGAATCTCAGAGGCTTGCATTCAACATATTTGAAAGCTTTGAATCTCAGAAGCTTGCATTGGTCTTAAGAAATCTCAGCATTTAACATTCAACATCTTTGACGCTCTAAGGCTTGGATGTCTGTCATGTAAAATCTGAGCATACAACATGCAACTTTCAAACAACCTACAAAAAGTGGATGTGCACATTCATTCAGGGAGGATCCAAACTGACAAGATCATTTAATATTTACAAACATCTCCACAGATTATTGCTAACACTGTATCTATACTCTAATTGCTAACACTGTATCTATACTCTAATTGCTAACACTGTATCTATACTCTAATTGCTAACACTGTATCTATACTCTAATTGCTAACACTGTATCTATACTCTAATTGCTAACACTGTATCTATACTCTAATTGCTAACACTGTATCTATACTCTAATTGCTAACACTGTATCTATACTCTAAGGATCAGCTGGTAGAAGAAGTGCAAGTGTACTCTACAATAAATGCTCAGTTCATGACACAGTTAACATCGAGACTAAAGCCCATTGACAATGTACAATTATTGCAGTTCTAAATCTCTTGAAGTTGTTTACCAGTATATTGAAACATTTCATAAATGGCTTCAAGCTTAAAATATAAGCTGGTTTCCAAATAAACAAATACATACTTATTCTTTCTCACTTCATCTTTATCTAGTGCTCTCTCTCTCTCTCTCTTTTTCAGTGTTTTGTTTTTAAGAGTCATTAATATTGAAAACTCTTCAACAAGTTACTAAACATCACAGCATCAAGTCATGTGACTACAAAACATCTAAAACATGAAAAAATAACCCAAGCCATACATTGACTATGTATTTGTAGAACTAATTAAGCACAGACTGGGGAAGTAAATGAATGTCCACATTTATTTTTTATTCCTACACCACCACCACTCAAAATTAAAAATAAGAATTTTAAACCTAACAATTAATTATTATTTTAGTTCAGAATATGTTACTGAGTAATATTTAGATCAAAAAAAGGTGGGTAATCGATCTTGATTTTTTAAAAATAGTATATCTAGAATGTTGTCAGCTTAAAAACCTGATTTTCAAATCCATATTCTAAGTAATAGGCTCCATCAAAACATGCTAAACTGAAGGAATATTAGTCATTAGAATTTAATAACAATGTGACACCTTGAAAGCAAAAAGACAGATTTACCCAACTCATTGTATAGCATCTGGTTAGTTATTTATAAAATAGGTCAAAATGACTAGACATCAACAATAATTCCCATCTGAAGTACATTGTCATCAAATAGTCTAAAGTATAACCCAGCCAGGTAGCTGTCATCAAATAGTCTACAGTAGAACCCAGCCAAGTAGCTACTAGATGTATGTCAAACAGTGATGACAATCTTGAATCAATTTTTGATAAAACAGTTGTCTACTTTTAGGCGCTTCCAAGCTGTCTTATGCAGATAATTCAAAGAGAGGTAACTCTCAAATAATGAAATCGTATAATTAACGTAACACAGGCAAAAGGCCAACACTAGAAGTTAGTCGACGCTGATAGCGAATTTCAAACAAAAAGTTTAATACTAACGAAGGGAACCATAACATTTCATCAACCAAAATCTACAACCTACATTCATACAGCCGTCAAAAGTAGTCTGTTTACATTTTGCTATTCTTTATCAAAACCAAGCCTTGTTTTTACTAATTGCATCATTGTCTCTAAGTCAAAACTTCCCCTTTCTATGAAACAAATCCTAATTGTGCCATAACACTTTACATTTAGTCATTTATAGTTCAGTGTTAGATAAGAAATAATCACAAACCTTCTTAGGTCTGCATACACAAAATAAATAGCACGCTATACTAAATTTTACAAAAACATTACAAAAGGTTATTTAAATAAGGTGTTGCTATCAGGTTCTGAACCTTTCTAGCTGGTTAAGTGTTGTCAAAACATCAAATCAGTTTTGAGCTTTCATGACATGGATAATGAAATAAAATACTAAAATTTCAAAAGATAATATCAGAGCAAAAATAATATGTGACATACAATGTGTCTGAGGCTTTCAAACTGTGTCCAGACACAATGATTTCTCTTCATGACAAACTCATAACATTTCTATAATGTTGAAAAAAATGTGTTGCTTATAACAAAGTAAACTTTGTGTGGCCCAAAAAAATTGGAAATATTAAGTGTAGGTCACAACATTGTTTATGCTAATAGGTATTGTACCTTATGATATAATACTGTATTATGTATTTGGGTATTGTACAGCAAATTATAAGGGTAGCCTACAATCCCTTGTGTTTTGGTTCAATATGAACAATGAACCAGTGACCAGTATTTGCAGTTACTCTAATAAACCAAAGTGTTTTTGTTTTATTTCTATTCAATCTAACGGTTTTTTGTTACTTTTACATATATAAAGGATTGTTTCAAATGCAAATGTATTCAAGCCCATCTAAAATAAGTAAAAACAGTTTAAATCAGTTTTATGTGGCTCTGTAATCCACATGAAAAAACATAAAGGCTTTAATATGTAACAATATCAAATAAATTACATTGTTACATTACAGTCACATGTTTTATTCATATAAATATATTTATAAATTCTCAGATCTTTCAAGAATAAAACATAAACAATAAACAAAGATTTTGATTCATTTGAAGCATACAAATAAAAGTGCTAAAAAAACAAAACAATAGTTGTGGTAGCATATACATGTCTTGTATGTAGTTGACAATAATCACATTTCTTGTTCTTGAAAGTAATCAAGTATTTATGTAAAAAAAAATCCAGTATCAAATTGTGGAGTTAAGTTTTTACAGATAATTCTTTATTGATCTCTTACTTGTCAAACTGTACAGCACATTTCATAAGCCAGATTTCTTTGAAAAAAAAGAATATTTACAAAATAAAATAAAGTTTATACAGTGCTTCCTTGGTATTTGAATGACTCTGAACTCAAAATTTGGTGTTAGACCAATATATATATATAGAGAGAGAGAGAGTCCAAAATGTCTGAACAGATTTTTAGAATGCAAACACATTGGACAAGTGTGCCAACACCTGTTGAGTGTGCACACTGATATCACAGCATCAATGATTCAGCCTGTTATTGAAGAAAGACTCGAATCTTGTGCATTGGGCTTAACTTTGATTTTTGTCTTGTTAATATATCAGTTTTAATCTTAAATCATCTGTCGACAAAAAGTCATAGGTGAACAGAAGAATAACTATTGAATAAAAAAAAGGAAATAATGGCTAAATATGAATACAGTATTTGTGTTTCAAACCAGTATGAAATGTAAATACATATCTACACTGTATCTGGTCCATAAAAACCAATTAAATCATTTTTATATTATTTCCTATGTTTCAATATTTGAACAAATAAGTTCTCTACCTAAATTCGGGAAAAAATTATAGTTGAAAACCTAGGTATGTATTTATACATAGATTATCTTCCAAATTCAAGGGCATTGAAAAGATTACTGATACAAGAACATGAATATAACTTTAATATATTAATCTTGTGATTTACTATGAAATGAAGATACCTCAGAGTGATTATCAGGCAGGAAATCTTGTAAATTAATTTCTTTATTACTCAGTTTACTTGAAGCTGTTGAATTTTTTTTTTTCTTATTAGAAACTACTGATGATGCAGCGCTTCCTTTAATTGATGCTTGATTGTGATCATTAAGAGCATCCTGTGGATTGACTGAATTACTGGTAGGTGACTGTGACATTCTGTCTTCAAGGTCTACATAAGTGCTGGGCCCAAAGTAGGCCAGGACCACAGGGATGAGGAACACAGCATGGAGGACTCCAAAACCAATGACTAGCACCATGATTTTAAAGAAAGACTGGAAAATGTAGGACTCGGTGAAGTAGAGCATGACAACTCCAAGTATGGATGAGACACCTCCATTGAAGATTGGGCCTGATGCATGAACTATGGCATCCCTGGCACGATCTTCTCGAGATTTCTCTTCTGATACAATATAAGCTGTGCAGACGTGAGCACTGAAGACACACATAATAAAAGTAAAACATTAAAAGACAACAAAAATGTAATAGGCACTAAAAATATTATTTTCTTTGTTTTTTGATCACTTAATCTATTGTCAAACAAAATGTAGTTATTCTTGTTTTTCAATTCAAAGTTGTTGTTTTTTTCTTTTTTATATATTATACTGAAAATGCTTTTAGAAATTTCATGTAAGTGAACAACTCTCTGCCTTGCAGATTTCACATAATCCATACTGATTATTACAGTAGGACTTTGGAACTTAACTTAATATCTTCATTGTTTGTTCATTTTATTTCTATTTTACAATTCATCAATTGAGAAAAAGTGCATAGATTTTTTTTTCTTCAGTAATTGGCTGCTTAGCACTCTTTCTGCCCATGGTTAACATATGAGATACTCACTTCTGAGCTAATATCCACTATTACCAGCAAAGTTAGAGACCAGGGTTTCAGTTGTGTCAACTATTAACTTTTTTTTATACCAGCAGAAAAATTAATTTGATAAACAAGACTAAAACTTTTTTTTTTTAAGTTTTTATTAAACCTGTGTGCTAGAGGTCTGAACATCAAAACATTATTTTTTACAACAGTGAAGTTGTTTTTTTTTTTACGTTTATAGCTTGCATAGAAAACAACAACAGTTATCACCTCAACTTCTGCTTAGTTGTATTTCTTTGAGTTACACTCTAACAAATCTACAATTAATGTTATTTGTCAATTGATTACAATAAGAATTTGCTTTTCATTTTATATTTGTACCTGCATTTTATTGTTTATGCTTTATTTATATTTTCACTAACCAAAAGTCCACTGAGAAGCCAACACTCATGATGAGGTGGATCATGGTGACAGAGCTGAGGGTCAGACCCCAGTGGGCCATGAAGCCAAATATTCCAGTGACTATCATGACCACCTGGACCATAACAATGACCACAATCATTGGTTGCGGAATGAAGACGCAGGTCACCACGAACATCACTGTAGGGGAGACAACATATCTAAATGTATTTTTACTGTGATAAGATAAAAGTGGATCAATTTTCTAACTACCTAACAATACTTTTTTTAGAAATAGAATAACAATTAATAAAAGTAAGTATTTTGTTTGTAAGATTTTGTTTTAAATCAATGGGACATTCCTTATTATGCAAGCTTTTGAAATAGGTAGATGGCCAATTGTAGCTAATATAAATATATATAAATCCACTAAACCTGCTAGAGTCACCCCAACAGTTTGTAATGTGCTGGACATGATGGACAGATACTGCTCAAAGTAGACAAAGGCTGGGTGATAGGCAAATACATTTGCTGAGGAAGAATCAGCCAGATCTCTCATTCTAGTCATCAAACTGGCCTGATCATTGGAGTCAGTGATCTTTTTTGGGTAAATAAAAAATGATTACACTATCAAAAATGTAAATAATTTGTCTACTTAAATATTGTTATCTATTGTATTATCTATTGTATAACAGATGTTTCTTCTAGAATTAAAATTGTGAGGCAGAGGGTCTGATAATAAAACATGCCGAACTCCATATTCTATGTTTACATCATCAATTATTACCTTCAATGAATAAGCATGACAGCGTGAGGCTATAATAGACTTATTGTCCTCCCCAAAAACAATGTCATTTCTGAAACCAGGTCGATAGAAAAGAAATCGGTTCAGGCCATCAAAGAAAACATCATCATCAGTATTGTTGTAAAATGGAGTCTGTTTCAATGCTTGCAACCAACAGTTGTCAATGTATTTATCAATGAACTTGTCCTTCTTGGTTTCAGTAAGCAGGTTCACAATATTCTGATTTGTGACAAAATAGAAAAAAAGAATAGCAAACACTAGGTATCTTCAGGTTGCTAGACAAATTTAAACTTTTGAAAAATCCAATAAAAAAAGAACTCCGATGTCAAATAATAAGCCTTCCACTTTGAAGAGACAATAAATCTAATGATAAATTTTTTAAACTTACATATGTACATATTTACTGTGGCATTTGACGTCTCAAGAGATAATCTTTTCCCTTTGCAACTTTTTTCTGAAAAGAGGCCAATCCTTGATACACAGCTGCGGTCGCAGGTTGGGCATATGTAATCACCAGGCGCTGTTGCATTTTCACTCTTCTTTCTGCTTCTGTTGTGTATGGCATCTGCAATCCGAGAACCTTCCTTTATGCTCTCTCTCCATGTGGATCTATCCAGTGCCACTTTTTCCCAGCTGCTAGTGTCAAATTTTGTAGAGCTTCATGTCACGTTTGCATACATCCGTATACCATAAAAGTGGGCGACCAGCGACTCTTCTGCCTTCTATTAGATTGCCATACAGAATGTCTTGTGGAAGTTGACCTACTGGCATTCTACGAATGTGGCCAAGCCAGCCAAGGCGTCTGTTGCTGATAACAGAGCGGATGTCCAGGCACCCTGCTCTTCGTAGCACTTCCTCATTGGTTATTTATCTTGCCACCTTATTTTAAAGATCTACCTTATGCATCGGAGGTGGAAGACATTCAGCTTTTTTTCCTGCCATGAGTAGGTTGACCATGTTTCACATCTGTACAGCAAAGAGCTCATCTCACAGGTCCGGTAGACTAAGGCTTTAGTATTGTTAGTCAGCAATATGTTGTCCCACACTCTTTTCTGCAACCGTGACATGATGCCCATTGCTTTGGCTATCCTATTGTTGATGTCTTTATCCAGTAGAGCATTGTTGGAGATGATGAAGCCAAGATAGCAAAAGTGATCAACAATTTCTTGTGGTTGGCAATTAATATTTACTTGAGGTGCAGTATTTGTGTTCTGAACTAGTATCTTAGTCTTGCTTTGACTAATATTTAAGCTGTACATATACATTCTTCAAATCAATGTGAATGAGAAACTTTGAAGAAATTAGATCTGCTCAAAAAGCAACAGACAGGGCAGGTCCTAATTTACTAGATTTTAATAAGTTCCCATTTTTATTTGCCAGCCTGTTTAACATAATGCTTCAGTATAGTAAATTTGAGCATAAACTTAGATTTATTTATCTTTTAAAAGTCTCTATTGCTCTGCTGTGGGCTGTATTTAAATCATTATCTCAGATAAATTGCAATGGATATTGTTGCTGATAGACTTAAAGTTAGAATATTGGGCTCTATAAAATATTATAATTATAATATCATGAAGGATCTTTGACAACTTTGCTGTGGACGGTCCCTTGCCCAGATGAGAAAGGAGGAGGGTTTAGTGTGGAGATAGCTAGCCCACCCTGTGAAACCTCAATTGCTACAGAAACAGTAAACATCAAAAATAGAGCTAATTTATTTACCAATCTCTGTAAGGATGAATGTCTAAGTAAGTATGTAAAATAAAGTAATTAAGCCTTTTTTCTAATTACCACTACTAGGAATGTAGGCATGGGCCTACTTTTAATACAGTAACAAATATTTATTTAGAGATTTAAGTTATGTATATATGTCCCTGCAGTGTACTTGCCTCTAGAGTTCTAGGATCCTTGTAATCTTTCTCTCCAATAGTGACAAAAGCAATGGGAAGTTTTGAACCAAATTCTTCTGTATCCCATACCTACAATATTACCAGACACATCATTTATATATTATATTATAGATATTATATATTATCTTATTTTACAGATATTTCTTCAAATAAAAGAAGATAATTATGTTTTACGCTTATCCATAAGTTAATCTAGTTGTGAATGTCAATTAGAGACTCAACACTGCTAGGTCAAAAAAGTCTACATTTGCTTCATCTTACACCTTGAATTATTTTTAAACAAGATAATATTTTATTCTATATTTCCTTTTATTTTAAATTGTTAAAATGTTTACAATAAAAATGAGAACAAATGTACTAAAAGAATCAAGTCTCATCAAAAAGTATAAGTAGTTGTCAAAAAACAGGCAAGATAATGCTTCTCATTCCTTTTCAACTGACTGACATTGTCACTAACTGTATATGCTTACAATACTGCTATTAAATTACTTAAGTAAGACTGAAAAACCAGAATGACTAATGCTTGGCATTCTAAATCCTACCTGGAACTTATGAAAATAGGAAGATTCCAAAACAAGGTGCTTGAGTTCCAGGCCCTGCTCTAGCTTAGTGCAGCCCCAAATTGACACACCCAAGTATATAGCAAAGAAAATCAGGATAATAATTCGAATTGGCTTGAACAAGACAAAACTATTGACAAAAATAAATAACAGAAATGTTTATTAAACATTATTGTTTGTACACTACTAAGTACAGTCTGACATAAAATCAAAGGGGCTTGAGTTCAAAACCTGATTCTGATTTGCACTGCATTATGTTTGCTGAGCACATAAAGGCAGCACAGATACCCTCTAACTCCCACATGTCCTGAAAAGAGATTGAACCATAGCATACTGGGCATGCTATCAGCAGGAAAGATTTACTATACAAAAGCAATTTAAAAAGTCAATATTTTCACTTGCAAAACATAAAAAGAATGCCAGGACACTTTGAGTAGTAAACTGAATAGTCTATGGAATTTAATTAAATAGTTTAAGGTAAGGCATCTAGAATATTTAGAAAAAAAAATTTGAAATACATGAACTAAGGCAAAGTTTATGACAAAGCTTGGAAAAATCATTCAAGTGAAAATATGCCACATCAAAAAAATGTTGGAATTCCATACAAAGAAATAAGCATAAATAGAAACTAATGATACAGTTTTTTAAACATTATCATTAGTGTTATTTTTATAACAAATCTGATAGACTTCAAATAAGATCTATCAGAAAAAAAAATTATAGCTCTATTCCAATCAGTCTTCTGTGGGCTTTAGCAGAGCATTGGTAGGAGTAAAAAAATATCAACAGAAGAAACATGTACAGATTCAAAGAAATGCTTCAACTCCTGAACTCAACTCCCATAACCTTGTTGTGATGTTTTTAAAGAGTTAAGATTTTGATTTGAAAGCTTGACATACTTGAAAACAGAAGAATTAAATAGAAAATCTTACTTGGTAAGTAAAAACTTTGGCGCTTTTTCACATACACTTTGGTCATCATTAGGTCCCTCAGGTATGGACCCTCCACACATGTAGGCATAGACACATCCATTACCTTCATTTTTCAGCGTAGCCCTTGACTCCACTTTCTTACAGGTTACAGTGTGCAGGCCAGAATAGACCCGTCGCCCATGATATGTCAGACATGCAGCAAAAAAGGTGGCATTACAAATGTAACAAAGAAGCACACCAGCACCTGCAGAAGTGAATAAAAAGTGTAACTCATCAAATAAATGTTTGTAACAATTTTTCAAATGCTGATTTAAGAAAGATAAAAAACTTGTCTCTGCTTAGATTCAATGGTCAATTCAAAGCTACTACGACTTTGGTGTGTTTGACTTATAATTACTCAATGTAAACATTTTTAGAATATGTATATTAATTCTTTCAGAATTTACTATTCTTTCAAGATTTAAAAAAAAAAGATCTACTTTGTTTTTTGTTTAAAGTTTTTCTTTCATTGAATTAGACTTCTCAAAATAAACAAGTAGTTTATGTATACACTTTCAAGTTGATTTTAAAATTCATAAATGAAATTAAATGTAATAATTTTGAAATGAATAATGGACATGAAAATAATTAGTTTTAGAATTATTGATCAATAAATAAAGCTTTTAATTATATATATATATATGCATATATATATATATATATATATATATATATATATAATTCATATATATATAATCTACTGTTATATAGAAATTTTTTCTCTCATACTCAAGAATTATTTATTAATGATAAATTAAGTAATTATTAATTCTTTTCATATAGACTTTGCATTAAAATCAAAATCTATAAAATGCCTTTAAAAAGCTACCTGTGTAGATACAAAAGTTCTGCACACTCTTGAAGACACTCATGGAGCCAACGGCAAATGCCAGACAGTCAGTCACTGAAATGATAATTTGTCTTTGATTTTTTTCATTTTACGAAACAGATACAGTAAACATTGGTATTGATTTAATTCAAAAATTATCATTGAAAACATTTCTTGTATCATTTTCATAATGTCTTTTTGTGTTCATAATGATGAGTACTAAGTTTTAAGTAAAGGCTTAATTGGGGTTAAGAATTTGGCCATCATTTTAACTTTGAGAAGTCATAGAACATCAATCCTGCAAGTCAACTACATGCTACCTACATGATGTTATGGTAATTCCAACACCAGCCTTTTTGAAAACAAGTCCAATTCTCTCTGGGATTGTTAAGCCTTTGACTGCTGTAGTTTCACTCCATGTCCCCATTAACAGAAACATATCATCCACACCTATGCCTGGGAGATGTATGGAGATATTTGTTTGTTTTTTTAATTCTTGAACTTATAATTTAATAAATGAAATAAAATATTGAACAGAATTAGACTTAAAAGAAACTGGAACAGACACAAAATAGAGCTATTAGATCTCTAGCCAAGGAATATTCACATTTGATTAACACCATTTGAGGACTAAAAAGTAACGTAGCAATAATACATTAAAACAATGAACCATAATTTACCATAATGTAAAAACAAAACCCAATAAAATACTCAGAACACACAAAGATACAGGCACATTTCTTATTTTATATGCTAGGAGAGATTCACACAAGTGTTACTTCTACTCTAGTGCCATTAGAGCATGGAATAGGTTGCCTGAGTCAGCCAGCAAAACCAACTTAGCAGAGTTTAATTCTCTGATTAACATGCATGACTAGATTGACACATGGATATGCATAGGATGAGATTTTCTTTTCTTTAGGAGTAACATCTGTAATTTATAAACAGAACAACATTAAAAGAGTTGCACATAAAAATAGAAAGATTTTTAAATAGTTACTAAAAATAAAACAAAAAGCAGACTCACCAAGTGTTAAAAATGGCATCACTCCAACTATATTGACAAAACTAACACCAGCGTATGTTATCAAACCAAAAGCTCCCATAATTCCAACACCAGCAGCAAAAACTCCTGCACTAGCGAGAAAAGCTCTGGTAGAAATACAGTCACCACCTAAACAAAATAAAGTAACCACCTAAACAAAGAATGACAAAACTAAGACCAACAGTTATTACGGCCTGCTACAACACCCTTACCACCCAACCATTAACCAAAGTAAAATGTAAGACATACATAAACTGCCAAGTTGACTGCTATATCTTAAAGGGTCATTTACTTGCCCAAGGGTGAATAACTGATGTTTTTAATTTCAATACAAATCAAAGATTCAATCCTCACAATACCCACACATCAGCTGGAACCGCTAAATAGAAAGCAGATGTTTTAACCCCAAACATTCTGCAAGCTATTATTGGATGATAGTGATTGAGGCTTAATGTGAGAGAAAGTTCAAAATGGAAAACACATAGCGATGTAACCATTATATTTGAAAATAAACTGTGTGCATCTTTCTTATTTTGCTTATGCTAAGTTCTAGGTTAAATTTGTGCAAAGTTCTATAACCAAAAGAAAAAAGAAGTTTTGTTTTAACACAGAGAACATTACATTTAAGCTTTTATTCATAACATTTTATAAAGGTGCACTTAGTCTTAATGTGAATGAAATCAGAAATGTTTTTATCATGGAAATAAGCCATTTATTTGTGAGACACAATATTCATTGCTGACATTTACAAACAATAATATATTTGAATGTATTATAGGGTTTATAATTATAATTCTTCAGTGCTGCTATTAGCTTTTAATTAACAAAATAACATGAGATAAGGGTGTTTCTTGATGCTGCTGTCATTTGCATTTATTACATTTCACTAAGAAATTTAGTGCACAATGCATTTTATGCAAAATATCTCACACCAACTGCCACTATAGGCAAAGAGGCTAACAAGTTTCATTTTCATATGACTGTTTCCTAACAACCTATCAAGGAAGATTAGCATTTATGCATAACACATTTAATTCTGTGGCCATTTGAATATGAAATATCACTGACCTGCACTGACTAAACAGGCATAAGTTATCATCAAGGTGAAGGTCAAGGAAAAGTATAAAATGTCTCCTTTAGTTCCTTTGTCTAACTCTATATTGAGAGATTGAGATGTGGAGAAGGCAGCCTACAAAGGAAAGCAAAAAGCAAATTGAGATCAATGAATTAGGTAATGAAGGAATTAAAAATAAATCTCAATTTCCAAATGTATATGAGCTAGAGATGTACAAAAAGTATCATTTAAATAAAAGCTATTTAGTTTTACCTCTAGACTGGAATAATTAGCCTCTTTCATGAACTCTAAAAATTTGGCCTCCCAGGCTGATGACATGGCTTTCATCTCTGGCGTGTCCTGCCTCAGGGGAAATGTAAGCTTTACACTGCCAGCAGATTTCAGGAAAACATTGTGGGTTAGGTTGACATTGCTGATGTACAAACTTAAGTCCAAGCCCTGATTGCCAAACCTCCACAATGGATACGTCACATTGCCATCCCTCAATGACAATCTGTTGTTTTAGATATAATTATTTAAGTTATTATTAAGAAAAAAAAGACTAAGGGATTAGGACTTTAATTATGTATATTCAGATTTTAAAAGTTGTTAAAACATTTTAAACTTTTTTTAAAATCCTTTCTGTAGAATGTAGATGGTAGAGGGTCAAAGATCAAAGACTCAAATTTTTTTTTAATGTCCAATTTATATTTAGAGGGAGAGGCTAAACAAATTATGTCTTAGACTAATTTAATTATGGGGGAAATAACAATTAATATTACTCCTACATAGCTCATTCTAGTATGTTATGAGCTCTGGACTGTCCCTTAATGATTATGGGTTCAAAACATACCCACCACCATGCCCTGTCATCGTGTGAGAGATTTGGGCAAGAATGTTATGCAAAATGAACATGACAAACATTTTAAACAAACAACAAATATAAGAAAGAAAAACAGAATTGTTAAATAATGAGATATAAAGAAAAAAGAAGATTCTCCATCTCAGAGTAAAAACATGATTGCATGAGATATTTGTAAAAATGTTTGTAAAATGTTTTGGATGTTCCTTCAGAGTTGAAGATAATTTACTTCCTAGTTCAAACCTCCTGCAGGATGACAGGGGATGGCAGTGGGCAGGGTATTAACCCGGAACCATTGAGAAGTTTGAACCAAATTCCAGCACACATACCACATGACCGCAGGCAGTCATCCTTGATAAAATTCACTTACTTGAAATATGGAGCTAACAAAATGTCTCCTTCAAACACACAGTTTGCCTGATTGGCTCTGCGTAAACAAACTTCTTCAAATGTAAAATTATATTTATCATTGAGCACTCTGAGTGCCATGACATCATCTCGGAAAGCCTGGAATAAATAACAATTGGAGCAAGAAATTAGCCACATGAAATAAAAAGAAGTTATAAAAATTAATGATCTAAGTTGTGTTAAGTCTACACATAGGTTTTTAATTTTTCTATTTTTATAATTTTTATTATTACTCTATTATTAGGACAAGAAATCAAGGAGGTGAGCAGCATGAGCTTACTTCAAGTTCTTGCAGTACTTCTGGAGTCAGTATAGACATATCATTTCTACTTTTAAATATGACGACACCTTGAGACAAAAGTTTGTTAAGACTGAATGCCTGATAGTTGGTAGCCGAGAGGTCAGGGAATGTGTCCATTACTTTTTGCCGATCTTGTACAGCCCTTGAGTTGATTGGTGCGTACAAAACTTCTGTGTGAAAATATATACACATGTGAGTTTCAAGTGACTTGCTGCACATTAAACTCATATTACAAATATAAAATTCTTTCACATAGCACACTTAGATATATATTGTCTACTGTACAAAATACCAAAATCATGTTGCAATTCCCACTTCAAAGTTTTTTATTTGTTATAAAAGGGATTTTATAGTAAAGAATTGCTTGTATTGCAGATAACTATGAATAGAGGAAGTGTTGATGAACTATGTAGTTTCAAGGGTAGTTCTCTATGACAAGTTGTGTGCACTATTTAACACCTAAGCAAATCTCTAGGACCTTTGGCTCCAAACATAGAGTAATTTGTATCATTTAGTTTGCTACACTGATATTTCCATAGTTCCTTTCTCATTGTTTACATCTAGTTATTTCAAATTCTCTCCCATTCTTCTATTTTTAGTTTATTACATTTTTCTTTATAGGCTCCCCCATTTTTCCATATCACTTACTCTTCTTTTTCTATATCACTGTATTTTATAGTTTAAATAATGTAAACTGCATAGGAAAGTTCCTCTTTCAGGCCTAGTGATCTATGGGGCAAATGATATAGAGGTCATCTGTTTCTATGGCCCACGGTCAATGAGGGTGTCATGTGGCCAGCACAACAACCAACCACCTTTACTTTTCCCCAACTATTGTAAGGTACCCACTAGAGCTGGGTATACTCACAGGCGCCCTGAATATCCCAAAAGTAAAAATCCCAGTCTTCGTCAGGATTTGAACATGGAAAAAAGCGGTTCAAAAGGCAAGCACTTTACCACTCATGCAAGCATGGTGCCTCCATTATATATATATATATATAGAGAGAGAGAGAGAGAGACTATATATATATGGAGGCGCTATGGCTGAGTGCCAACTTTGTTTTAGGATTTTGTGCTGTGTGTTGTTTCAACTATACACTGTCAGATTCGATAGTTCCAGAGACTACAGAAATAGCATGGTGTTTCAATTAAAGTTCCACATAATTGTACGTGTTTTTATGTCAAAACTATTTGATGTGGAGTTGCCCTCCAAGACAACAAGAGATGAAACAAAACTAGAACATCTACTTTGTCTCTCATTTCTAACCATTTAGCAGTGATTGGACTTGTTCCTACTCACCTACATCTCGTTCTGGGCTATACTTTATAAACCCCACGGCTAGGACGGTGCACATGACGATTGGCAAGATCAAAAACCAAGCTGGATGGCTGGCAAGGAAGTAGCCATAGTGGTAGAAGCACCTCAGGAAGAACCGGTGACAATTCCAGAGACATTTCATGGTGAATTCTGGACAATAATAAGTAAACATACAACTTAGTTAATGTCACCAAGAAGTATCTAGTCAATAAGTCTCGATTATGTGATGCTAGAACACAAAGTTAAAACGAGAACAGAATCTGAAAATAAAAAACTCCTAATGAGCAACAATTTTTAAAAATCGGGTTTTATTTTTATCCGCCGTCTAAATATGATTTAATAGGAAGTTCTCAGTGACATTTCATGCACAAGTAGGGGCGCCTACTCTGTCTTCAGAAATTGTTGACGCCCTATATTTCGAATGAAATGTAATCGTCTGCCTTCTTCAAATACTTGATCGTCTGCCTTCATTAACAATTAAGTCGTCTGCGTCTCACTCCGCTGTAGGAAGCTGCCAAATCCAAGTCAAGGCGCAAGTCTATGTCAGTGAAGAAAGTATTAGTTATGGTCCTAGAAGGAGACTAAGTCACATTCCTTTTCACACAAAGTCAACCACAGGGCGAATGAAGTTTCTTTTTCCCATATTTAAAAGATATTTACATCGTAGATATAAAGCTCTAGCTTTGAAAAAAAAATCTTATTTTTTAATGTCATGATAAATCTTTGAAAATAAAGGTATAGGCTGTGGTATAAAAGAAGTGTATGCTATGATTTAAAAAGAAACGTACTTAAAATCAAGGAATTAAACCAGTGATGTCAATCACCTTCGTTTTCCCACACAAACTACATTTCAAACTATAATTGTCTTCTATAGATTTTTAGTGCCAACAATTAGGCTACATTAATTAGTTTTCAATGCGCGAGGTTAAACTTCAGCAGACGTTAACAGCAACATTTTCTTCTTGTCCTTGAAAGAGAATCGTTTCTATTCTTAGAAAACTTCTAAATTCAAAACGAAGTATGTTTATGTTTTTTAAGCAGACGTGGTGTAGGCGATCGATACTATCACGTGACCTAACAGTACATTTCATTGCTATAGTAGAAAACTGTTGGCTAGAACTTAGAGGATGCAAAGGCGTAGTGATGGAGGGCAAGGCGCCACCCTCGAAGAGGCGAAAAAACAAACAAACAATATGATTGTCTAGAAATGTTAGAGTTTTAAAAAAAATATTTTAACTAACAAACATTTTCCCATAGAAATAATTTCTTATTGCATGACTTGAAATGTCTTATATAGGCCTATTCTCGTTATGCTTGTTTAAATTCTATAAGAGACTTCAACTCGCTTTAAATCGTATGTATTCAATGTATTCATGATGGAATTTTAGAATAATCGATTTTAAAAATTCTGAAAAACCACGGGGTATCAGAGACAGGTTGAAGAGCTCTCACAAAGGCCGCGGGCACACATTTGAGACTCACAGATAAGCCCTTGTTGAAGACGGGCGCAGAGTCTTTGGAATCGAAGACATTGTCATTATCCTTTAATGTTTTCTAATCTTGAAGAACATCAAAGAGGCAGATATTGTAACAGAAACTTTGTACGTCACTCAAGTAAACATAGTGCAGATACAGAATAGCGGAAAACAAGGCTGAGTAGAGCGTTTGGCTACCTAGGAGAGCGTCCCGAGCTCGAGACTATCTTGAATCCATCAAACTCTGATGACCTAGCTAATTATGTTTACCTGGAAACTATTGGAGAGGGGGGGGGGATCGAATCGTTTGTGATGGAAACGAAAAGCTTGAGATCTGAATAGATTTGAATAGAAGGATCTGTTGAAGCAGGCTTCTAAAAGTGTTGCCCACCAAGGCCCGTCACTACTAGCTGATAGTAGAATTCTATTACACTAATTTGTAGAAGACTTGTTTTTATTTGGTATACAGGTAATCGTTACATTTTTTATTACATCTAACTAGAATCGTGTATTTAGGATGAGCCTTTATAAAAACAAACAGATCTGCCTAGTATACGTAAAGCACTATGTGATTAGCTTTCATTAACGCATTCATGCGATTCGGGTTTCTCTAGTAACAAGTGTAGCTTTCTTAATAAAATCAAAGAGTTAGTTTGTAAAGAAGTTATCTAGATTTATGAGCAAATGAGGGTTTCTTAACGTCTTATCTTATAATTACAGATGTTTCATTAAAAGAGAAGTTAATTACGTCCCAGACGTATCAATGTGTTAGGAGGTCGTGCAAGTTAAATAGAGACTTATACTCTTCTAAGTCATAGGTTTTCCTGGCTGACTCGTGCAACCCATTCCATGCTGTAAAGACACTAAGGGTCGAGGGAAGAAGGAGTACTTGTTTGAATTACAAATTTGTCCTAGAATATGGAATAAGAAATGTGACTTCCTCTGTCTTACTTGGTATTTTATTAGGTTGTATTTTTTTTTTTGTAATTATGGTTCAGTATTTTATGTAATAGTGCTTTTTTACTATTTAGTCTTATGTCCTGAAAGGTCTCTAAATTTAAATTTAGTGGTTTTACTAATGGTATTGCTCTAGTCCAGGGGTGGGCAAATTACGTAACGCGGGCCACATGCGACTCGCCAGAGTATTTTAAGCAGCCCGCGGTCACCTAAAGAAATCAGGTGGGCCTACAAGTTATACATATAAAAATGCAAATATATTTAAAAATAAATAATTCTAAATATCTGTATAAATTTTAGAAAGTTATGATTCTTATCACTTATGAGGAAGAGGCTAAAGAAACTTTGTCTCTGCATGTCATTCTAAAAAGTTTAAATTAAACGAAGATTATTTTTATTGGCAATATTTCAAAACAGTCAAAGATACAAACTCAGGCCAGTATTTATTTAATATTATGAAGAAATGTGTTGAAAGTGTTGGGTTGGCTTGGAACAAGATGGCAAGTGTAACAACTGATGGAGCCCGTGCTTTGACTGAGAAAAAAAATAATATCCCAACCATAAACTCTTAACGGGAAAGTTTGCACAAAGCTGCATAGACTATCAAACATAATGTTGAAAACTGAAATATTCATAAGGATTCCTTGATTGTGGAATTTGAAAGCAAATTTTAAGACGTCAAGAGCTTGGAACCAGTTTTCAATACCCTCAGCTCACCTTTTGGTGCAGAAGTTGATTCAGCTCCAAAGGACATACCTCCAAGCAAAATATGACCTAATAGAGAAGTTTCAGTCAGTTCTTACGCGATAGTTTTATGGGTACCAGAAGCTGCATTTCCACATTTTAAAAAAACTTTGCTGCTAAACTTTCACATTATTTGAGTCCACATACATCTGTGAACAAATACTTTTTTTCTTGTTTGAAAATAAACAGTGTAATCACAGGCCGATGCAGACTGAGTGTAATTTGACAGCAGTCACGAGGATAACAACTAGTAAGCTAGTTCCACAGTTCCGGAACATTATGCATGAGTTTAAACAGTTCAATACTTCCCATTAAGTACAACTTCACATTTGTGGTGAAATGTTACGATGTAAGAAAACTATAGCAAAATTATTTTCTTTCGTAAAATTAGTTTCAGAAATGGCTTTTGTTTAAATTCAATTGGGAGTGTAAAAATAATTAAATGTAAATGTATAAAACAGTATACATGTGAATTAAAAGATATTATACACAGTTAGCTAGCGTATTTTTCTGATTTGTTATTACATATTTTATATACATATATGCGGCACCCCATTCACAATTTTTTTTTAATTCGGCCCTCTATGAAAAAAGGGTTGCCCAGCCCTGCTCTATTTAAATGTCAACATTCGTTTGTTATACTACATCTCACGTTTTGAAGCCTACTCGTAGTCACACAGACTTTATAGATCTAAGATGGACTTAAATGCAAGGAAATACTATAGTTAAACAATTACAATACATGTATAATTTTTGTATTTCATGTATTAAAGGCTAAAATGCTGGTTTAATAATAGACTAAAGAAGCTTTGTAAACAGAAGGAAAACCTATATAGAAAATTTAAAGAAACTAATGCAGAAAGAGTTTACAAAAAGTATATAAAAATTAAACACTTAACACAAAAAGTAAGCAGACAGCTGCAGAGTGAATACATAAACAATGTAATATCTAAAGATAACAACAAAAACCTATGGTCATACATTAAGTCTAAGAAAATGGAAACAACAGGCGTAGCGCCATTAAAAGATGAACATAACATAATACATAATGATAATGAAACTAAAGCAAACATTCTAAACAAATACTTTGCATCAGCATTCTCAGCCCCAGGAGACAAAGACATATTACTGAATTTGAACCAAGTAGACAACATAGAAGATATAGTAGTACAAGAAAATGGAATTCAAAAACTATTAGCCAACACCAAACCAAATAAAGCTTCTGGACCTGATGGTATTCCAGCTAGATTACTCAAAGAACTAAGTAATGAGCTAGCCCCAGTGTTCAAAATACTCTTTCAGGCTTCACTTAACCAGGGCAGAGTACCAAAGGACTGGAAAGAAGCTAATGTCACCCCCCTATTTAAAAAAGGAGAAAAATCTGACCCAGGGAACTACAGACCAGTATCACTTACCAGCATCACATGTAAAATCCTAGAACACATAATATGTAGCAACATCATAAACCACTTAGACAAACATAATGTCCTCACACCATACCAACATGGCTTTAGGAAATATAGATCATGTGAAACACAACTAATAGGACTAATTGATGATTTTTCAAAAGGTTTAGATAATAGTGAACAAATAGATGCTATCTTACTAGATTTTTCTAAGGCTTTTGACAAAGTTCACCACCATAGTTTGCTTAAAAAATTAAAATATTTCGGCATTAATGGTCCACTGCATCAGTGGATTAAAGACTTTCTGATAGGGAGAGAACAAACTGTAATAATAAATGGCTCTAAATCAACACCGATAACAGTAAACTCAGGTGTACCTCAAGGTACAGTCTTGGGTCCACTACTATTTTTAATTTACATAAATGATTTACCAAATTGCATTAGTTCAGGAACAAAAGTCAGATTATTTGCAGACGATTGCATAATATATAGAACAATAAAAACAACACAAGACACAGATATTTTACAAAGAGAATTAGATGAATTACAGAAATGGGAATCAAATTGGAGCATGTCTTTCCACCCAGAAAAATGTCAGTTGTTAAGAGTAACAAAAAAACTAAAACAAATTAATTCCACTTATCTTATTCATGGCAAACCAGTATCACAGACTAAAAACGCAAAATACCTAGGTGTTATAATAAATGAAAAACTATCATGGAATCCACATATTGATGAAACTACAAAAAAATCAAACAAAGCATTAGGATTTATTAAAAGAAATTTCTATAAATCAAATAAGAACATAAAACTAAAATGTTACTTAACCTTGGTTAGGCCAATAATAGAATATGCATCCTCCGTTTGGGACCCCTCAACTCAAGAAAACATTAAGAAACTGGAACAGACACAAAATAGAGCAGTGAGATTCATAACAAACGAATATTCACATTTGACTAGAGTAACACCTTTAGTAAAATCACTAAATTTAGAAAGCCTTCAGGACAGAAGGCTCAAAAGTAAAGTAGCAATCATACATAAAACACTGAACCATAATCTTCAAATACAAAAACAAAATTTAATAAAATACTCTGAAAGACACAAAGATAAAGGCACATTCCTCGTCCCATATGCTAGGACAAATTTGTACAAATACTCCTTCTTCCCTAGTGCTATTAGAGCATGGAATGGGTTGCCTGAGCTAGCCAGGAAAACCAGTGACTTGGCAGAATTTAAGTCATTGGTTAATATGCATGACTAAATGCATGACGCGTAGGACGTAATCATCTTCTTTTTTGAAGTAACGTCTGTATTATATAAGATAAGATAAGAATCTAGAATCTAGACATAAATCTACTTACAAGAATGGGAATCATATGCATTAATACAAATCAATAGTCAAATGATAATCTTTGTGTTCAAGCTAAGATGGTGTTCTAAATCAACGTTAACCTAGGAAAACAACATTCAATTCAAAATGCTTGTGATTTGTGAAATATTTTACAAGTGTACTACGAAGGATAGTCTTTGAGACAGGGCATTGGACTAGGAAGATAAATAGGTGTGTGCACAAACCATGCAATTAGCGATTTTAGTAACAACTGTGTAGACGTCTGGTGCGCAAACTCCTGGTTAGAGAGTTTCAACAATCCTTGTCTCCAGACACTGCCAGTGTCGATTCGCCCTTGAGTCTTACCGTTCCTCTTCGAAAACCGTCAACTACTGACTGAATAAGCACCATCGCTTGACTAAATAAACACCATCGCTTGACTAAATAAACACCATCACTTGACTAAATAAACACCATCACTAAATAAACACCATCACTTGACTAAATAAACACCATCGCTTGACTAAATAAACACCATCACTTGACTAAATAAACACCATCACTTGACTAAATAAACACCATCGCTTGACTAAATAAACACCATCGCTTGACTAAATAAACACCATCGCTTGACTAAATAAACACCATCGCTTGACTAAATAAACACCATCACTTGACTAAATAAACACCATCGCTTGACTAAATAAACACCATCGCTTGACTAAATAAACACCATCACTTGACTAAATAAACACCATCGCTTGACTAAATAAACACCATCGCTTGACTAAATAAACACCATCACTTGACTAAATAAACACCATCACTTGACTAAATAAACACCATCACTAAATAAACACCATCACTTGACTAAATAAACACCATCGCTTGACTAAATAAACACCATCGCTTGACTAAATAAACACCATCACTTGACTAAATAAACACCATCGCTTGACTAAATAAACACCATCGCTTGACTAAATAAACACCATCACTTGACTAAATAAACACCATCACTTGACTAAATAAACACCATCACTAAATAAACACCATCACTTGACTAAATAAACACCATCGCTTGACTAAATAAACACCATCGCTTGACTAAATAAACACCATCACTTGACTAAATAAACACCATCGCTTGACTAAATAAACACCATCGCTTGACTAAATAAACACCATCACTTGACTAAATAAACACCATCACTTGACTAAATAAACACCATCACTAAATAAACACCATCACTTGACTAAATAAACACCATCGCTTGACTAAATAAACACCATCGCTTGACTAAATAAACACCATCACTTGACTAAATAAACACCATCGCTTGACTAAATAAACACCATCGCTTGACTAAATAAACACCATCACTTGACTAAATAAACACCATCGCTTGACTAAATAAACACCATCGCTTGATCGATTGCATTTCTTCCCTGCCTGAACGTAGGTATCACCCGAGAGCCTCAAAAGCCACCGGTTGGTCGACATTTCGGCTATTTTCACTTCGGGCAGCCCTTCTCTGTCTGACGAGACATGCTAAGTTAGTCGTCCAGATTGAGCGCTACCGCCACGACAAAGGAATTGCCTTCTGGGTCGAACAGAAGTTCCGTCCTCAGAGGATTATAAACTTTCGTGTAGACAAACTTTAAACCATTTTTTTAAACATCGATTGTTAGTGAGTCGGATTCCTAACACTAGGAATTTGTCGCAAGAGCAAGGGAGCACTGCATTTGGATGTACCAGCTTCTTGTATCATCACCACATCGATAGCAGGCTTTACATTTCAGGCCTCTTAAGCCGGGGTTGCCAGTTGGCGTTTAGCTGTATTACCCAATGACACCAATACCGAGTATTTTAGGATACGGTATGAGGGATGTAACAAATTTACATCTGCTTAGATCCCTCCCAGACAGAAATATAGTTCAGACAGGCCGACGATGAGAGCTTCCATGGGCCTAGAGTTCCAAGATTCTTCGACTCAACTCTTAAGACAATTACAAAGAAGAAGGTGCCAGGCCCTTGCAGCTGTAGAGCTTTCACCTTTGCTTCTATGCACACCACTTTGGCATTCATTAGTAAAGATATTTATACGTAGGGTTGCATCAAGGAAATATTGGCACTCGATCTGTGCGGCAAACAGAAGAAATAGAAATTAAATAATTGTAAAGTTGCCCTTTTAGAGCTTGCAATCTATAGGACAAAAGATGTCAAGGTCATCTGTTTCTATGGCCCACGTTAACTTATGTCAGGTATCCATTAGAGTTGGGTTAACTCAGAGGCGTCCTAAAGATCCCGAAAAAAAGAAATCCCAGACTTCACCAGGGACCGGCTGTTTCGGATGTCAAGCGGGTCAGTCAGCCACCTGGCCTCCAGAAATTAAATAAGGGACATCACAAGAGTAACTACAGTAAACATTTTTTTTTTTTAAATATTTTGTATTCAGTGATGGGTTTATTAGACCCGGACATCACTAATTTTATATTTTTAATTAATTTATAATTACAGTATTTCAAAATTCTAGGAGATTTATTTTACTTATTTTTTTTTCTAAATATTTTGTTACCGGTATAAACATTATTTCATCTTATATATAATAGACGTTACTTCAATAAAGAAGATAATTACATCCTTGACATTTTATGTGTCTATCTAATCATACATGTTAATCAATTACTTAAACTCTGCTAAGACGTTGGTTTTTCTGGCTGATTCAGGCAACCCATTCCATTCTCTAATGACACTAGGGAAGAAGGAGCACTTAAACGAATTTGTTCTAACGTATGGAATAAGAAATGTGCCTCTATCTTTGTGTCTTTCTTAGTATTTTATTTCATTTTTAGCGAAATGAAAGGCAGCAGATATTCTTTTGGTCTCAAATGTGTATCCCGCGGCCTTCGTGAGTGACCTCCAGCTGTCTCGACCACCTGCGTCTTCTCTGTCATTTGTCTTTGATAGAATTTCATTCTGATGTTCTTTCTGAAAATATTGAAATCTGCCTTTTTACCTGCCTGGGCGGACCACTTCGGGGGCCGATTTTGAGTTTGTGTCTCCACACAAACTGTTTTTGTAACCTTGTTATTTCTTATACTACTTGTACTTACTTAGAAGTTGATTCTTTGCGGAAAAAATATTCTAGCGAACTGTGTATGGACGTTACTCTTAGACCTAAGTCTACATTTCAATTTCTATGGAATCTTCTTTTGAATGTTTTAATGGCATAGAACAGAGCACCTAGTTGCGTGCGGCTTCAGAACGAGACAGCTGGAGGTCACTCACGAAGGCCGCGGGATACACATTTGAGACCAAAAGAAAATTCGCTACCGAGGATAGACGCAGACGGCGAAAAGAAAATCTTAATCGACCACCGGCGGACAATGGTTATGCTTGCCCTGGATGTAGCAAATTATGTAGGTCACAATTATGCATTCCTCATTAATCTTCGGACTCGAAAACAAGCCTTATTATTATTGTATTACGTGTCTTTAGTGTCATTTTATTGTCATTAATAAAAAAAAAAGTGAAACAAAATTACAATACCTATACTCTACTGGGTAAGGCTACTATTGTTTGGACCTAAAAGTTGTAGAATTAAAATTAAATATATAAATTTTACATATATATATTGTCACTTCAATCTTCAATATTAGTTGTTACTAATTTGATTTTCTTTTCTAATAAAACGATTATTAAATTTAAACCTGATAGACTTATGTTGATTTCTACATTTGTGTAAATGAGTTCATTAAGATTTTATTAAGCACTAAAAGTTGCGCTATTTAAAACGTCAAAGTCAATTATAACAACGTGTACTCACGTGCTAATTAATGAGATCAATTACACGACACAATCGTGAGTAGCCTAGACCTGGTCTAGTTGCTCGATCGACAGAGAAGTTCAAACAAAATGATACCACGCACACAGCTGTTTTTCTATCTAAAAATCGTTTTCTTTTTACCCTCTTGGGAGATAAAACGTCTTCTGGTTAGCTGATCAGTCTTCAGAAAAAGCACCTTGAGGGGAAGCCCCGACAACTAAGCACATGTTAGTAATACATTATGTATCAACACGTTGAGATTTGAATAACAGGACTTAACAACGCTTTCACCTTCAAGGTTCCATTGGTTGTTGTCTGTTTACATCCTGTTTCCTACTATTCCTACTGTATATATTGTCTGCAGTAGTTTATATCTGTTAATTCATTATAAGCAACAATACATATGTTACACTTCGCCATGGACGTGACATTGGATAGTAAATGATTAAAAATACATTCAATAAGTTGGTTGGTAATGTTTTATTTAGGTAGACTAAGCCGACCCTAGAAAGACAACTCTGAAAAAAGATGAAGTGTTGTTATTTTTTTATTTATGTTAGGCTCTCTCTCTCTTTAATTCAGTTTCTTGGAAAAGGAAGTAATAATGTGTGTATTTTTTGTGCGTCCAACAAAGACAATGATTTATGTACTAATAGAGCCAACACATAATTGTGAGCTAGGCTTATAAAGAACTACACTAGGTTGCATGTTTGCCATGTTATACACACATCCAATGGCATGACAGAGTTCGAGGATTTAAAATGAAAAAAAAAGCGGACGAGGAAAAGCCCAGTGCATCCAGCAGTAAGAAATTAATTTAGTAAGTTTAGTAGATTAAACAGAAACACGCCGGGTGGAGGGGGAATATCCAGAGTAGGGAAAAGCAAGTCCACTGCTTGGGTGTAAGGGTTGAAAAGAAAGAGAAAGAGGTTTTGTACTGCCTGTCCTCTATGTACTGCCTGTCCTCTATGTACTGCCTGTCCTATATGTACTGCCTGTCCTCTATGTACTACTGCAATATCCCCCCCCGCGACACACACGAAAAAAGTTTCAATAACTTTGATTATTTCATGCACACTAACTGTGAAGTATGGATTGCTGTCTGGTCTTGTGTAATATTAGTGATCTAACAATAATTAAATAACAAACTTAAATACCAAAAATATCTCTTGTTTTGTACATGATAAATAAGTCTTAACACAAACACTCATACAAAACATAGATATGTCTCATTCTTTTTAAAGAAATAATACAATGAACGTAAATAATGTGACCAAAACATTTCGCTCCAAAACGTCCCATGCGCCAAAAAAGTCCCATGCGCCAAAAACGACCTTCGCGCCAAAACGTCCTGCTTCGATTCTGAGGATGTGGTGAAGCATTAGACTTCACAAACAACTTCCTATCCCAGTCTGAGATTTCAATTTCTTAATTTTGATTTTAATAAGACTCTAACTGCACTCACTGAAGTAAAGAAAGCTTTGAGAAATCTGAGAACCACCAAGAAATTATTGCCCAAGACACACCGCAATGTTTGGAAAGACGAGATCATGGGATATCTTTTTAAACAATTTTCAGGAACATCCAACGATATTAAAATTCTACATTATGCACTCATTTTTTTTTCATAACTATTTATGCATGATCTTTGATATAGCCCAGATCAAAACGTATGTATTAGTGTAAGTCTTTGTATTTGTGGTGAAATATGTCCGCCGATAGGTCAGTTTGCACTTCCCGATGGGGATGGTGGGCCTGTGACACCTAGGGGTAAAGTCTTAGGGCCACAACGCGATAAATACTATGTAAAAGTTGTATAGACACGTGGACATCAGCAAGAACCAAATCTTATTGATTTTGTGAAAAAATATTTAATAGAAATGATTAAAAGATATACAATCAATAAGTGGGGAGGGGGATGTACATATAAATTCAGGATGATTTATGGGACAATATCATCACTGGGATGGTACTCAAGTGCTCACATGTGGTTTGCTTATTCGGCTGTCTTTCACTTATCTGTATACAAGGTTCTCCTTCGGGGTCGGGCGAGTTGGGGCTCGGCTGTGCTGGTAGCCAGTCAGTTGATGTCCTGCGGGTGGGCAGGTACTAGTGTGATGAGGATGAGCATGCCACGCGGTGGGCTTATTCCTGTAGTAGGTGCAGACCAGTCCTGGGGCTTCAGCCTGGAATGCCTTCAGTTCTAGTCGAGGGTGATGAGTGACTCACCCTCAATGGGAGTGTGTGGAGGGCTGCTGAGATCTCCCTTCAGGCAACAAAACACGCCAGCCCTGGGGTGTAGGAGGCTAAGAGATGAGATGTGAAAGAAGCCTGAAGTATTAAACCATACAGGCTGGTTGGCAAGGGGCGCATCCTTGATAGGAGCGTCTCCCTCGTACTAACTAAGATACGTGTTAACAACCTTTTTCTAAATCTAATAACTGCTTTATGGGAACATAATACATATACATAAATAAATGTAAAAGGCAGGGGCAGAAACAAGGAGGTAAACAGGGAGGGGGGGAACCATATTACAGGGTTGTAGCCCCTTTGACCTTACTGACCGACAGGTAAACAAATCCACGGTCGCTTGTGACCAGTGGACCGCAACGAGAAAAAAAAAGGGGGGGTAGAATGGGGAACATAACCAATGCAGGCCGAAAATAATAGGGTAGGCACGCGAGACTGATCCTCGGGCCTAAGGGTGCATGTTAACAGTACAATATGTGCATAGCTAAACAAACATCAACTATATATATATATATATATATATATATATATATAAATATGTGTGCTTATGTGCACATATAGGTAGGCCTATATATGCACGGGTAAGAAAATAATCTAGACGCTTGTAGGTCCAAGTGAATATGGAAATGTATAAATAATAAACACATAAATAGACAATAGAATTAACTAAATTATAGGATGACTGTCCACTGTTGGGAGTACAGTTAACATTAACAAATAAATGAGGAGTACATACTTATAGACATTTACAAATGTTATACTTAGATGCAACTAAGTGCTAACATGGTAATGATATATACAAGTAAATGTTCTAGTTGAAGACACACTAAATAATGATGATAAAGTTTTTCCAACTCACCCGCTTTGCCTTACACAAGTTCCCAAACAAAGTCGTTGACTTGAGAGTCTTCTGACTTCTCAGTGAATCTGATGTAGAGTGGCATTAACCATAGACTTTCGTCTCCAGCCTTTATAGGTACCCGAGACACAAGCGGTGTGTTAGAGTCGTGCCGATCCAATGGGCATCAAGTTTTCCGAATTAGGATGGTTAACTTGGACCAATGGTTTCCTTAAAACTTGCCCACCTGATCTTCGTTATTTCCCGACCTTGGGGGGACAAAGGAGGAGGAAAGTGGAACCACGTAACAATTATCAGGCTTGACCATCGTCCGATGCCATGGTGGACAGGAACGATTTGAATGGTAGTGGGCGTTAGGAGTGTCAACCCAAAGTGAAGTATGTGGACACAAAATTTTAATGTCCCTGTACTTAATGGCTGTGTGCGTTTGTTTTGGCGTTTGGGGCGTAACTTGGGATGTGTGTTTATGGCCTATAATTTGGTGTCGGGTCTAACATTGGTGTAATAGGGCATTTGTACCATGCTAATTAGTGGTTAAAAAAAAAGGGAGGGGGTATTCTACACTGGTCAGTTTAGTATTGAGGAGGACGTATTTCGTCACAGTATTACTAGTAGTGATACTCGATACAATTATTAATATCATTGATGCGTAGATAAAATGTGCCATTGAATGAATGAAATGGATGACATGAAGGAGTGATGAATGAATCAATGGAATGTGCAAAGAGATCAGCAATGAAAGATTTTAATGAATGAATTAATTTGTCTAAAGCCTATAGGATTAAAAAAAATATGAATAAACCATTTTGTATAAACTTACCATCACGTCTTTCTTCACATTTATACTGAACTAATGGAACATCTTTTGTCAGAAGGGGTACTGGTTCCTGGCTGTAAGTCATTTCCGCTTCTTTGTCATTTAAGTCTTTATATGACAAAATTTCTACATTATTTATTGTCATTGGCATTGTTGTTCCCTGAAAACAACAAACACTGTAACATTCTAGTTCTTTTCTATTACAGCATGCAGTGACTATCACTTTATTTCTAATTTGCATCTTTCAATAGTAAATTAAACAACTAAGGAAAACATATATAAGGATCATACTATACATTATTTCAAGGCCATCTGTGTCACTGATACAGTCACTGACAGGGGCGTAACTAGGGATTTGGGGGCCCGGGGGGATTGACCTCTTTGGGGGCCCCTTGCATTTTGACATTCGACATGACATGAGATAATGTACGCAAAAAATATATAAGCCCCAAATCAAATTGGTTCAGTATATCAGTAAACTTAACAAAAGGTAATCATCAAGACTCTTTTAATGAATAATACCGTTGTTTATTAGTTAAATAATTCACAAGTGACAAATCTCAATTGATATCGCTTCACGTCGTGCATTCTGTGCAGCAAAGACATCTATAACATTAACTACATCGATACTTTGAGCACACGTAATTTCCATATGAAGCCTGTTTCCTCAATATGTCTATTGGTGATTGTATTACTAGTTTGTTGATGAAAAGTGCTTGTGCATCAATGACATCATTGAAAAAGCGATTTTCCATTTATTTCATCATACAAACAGGAAAAATAGCACAGTTTATCATAAGCGTGTCTTCATCTAACAGGTTCAAGAAGAAACCCAAAGGTATCCATTTTCTTTCCAGCCTTTGGAATCTACCCTTCATCTCCATATGAAATCTGTCCAGCACTTCTGTCGCAACACGTTTGAATGGCAGTTTTATTGACAGTCCTACATTAGAACTCAACTTCCCATCAAGTCTTTTCTTTCTTCTAGTTGTTTTGATTACAGGGAATCCATAGTATTCACTACCTTCTTTTGCTTTTTCGATGGATTGGGTTTTTGTCAGTTTCTCATCATTTTGCAGAAAGCATGAAAGGGTAGGCCTACTAATTTCTTTAGCAGCTTCCCGTATATGCAGTCCAGACTTTTGTAGTTTCTTCTGAACTATATTAATTGGGCGCAAGAGCTTTGACCAGAATTCCAGATAGGCAAAACATTCTTAATTTTCCACTGCATGAAGAAGATTCTGTGCTAATATTATAATGGTATTACGTCATTGTTGGTTGTTTATGTTTTGTGCGAAAGCAAAAGGATTCAGGGCATACAAAAGTGGGAAAGATCCATATCTCGTTATGCTCGAGTATAGAAATACTCCGATAAGTGGACTGCCGTATTCACCATCACAACTGCTGACGAGTAGAAGACTCAGGGAATCATTTCAACTGATCCCAAACTATTGAAACCATCGGTAGCTGAAAATGCAGAGACATTACTCAACGAACGACAGATGAAAAGGAAAGTGAAATACGATGCAAAAGCAAGACTACCTAAAGATAGATAGTAGATATTACTCTTAAGAGCTTTAAAAGGAAGGGTGTGATAATAACTTCAAAAGGAAGGATGTGCTAATATTATATGATATTACGTCATTGTTTTTTTTTTTTTTTGTTTATGTTTTGTGCGAAAGCAAAAGGATTAGATGGAAATAAAAAGAGAGTTTCCATTGGATTGAGGAAAGATGAATAGAGGGGTAATAACTCGAGTGTGAAGTTTAATTCTGAAATTATAGACGCCATACCCGAATAATGGACTATTCTAGCATTATAAAGAATAACTTTTAGATCTGTTATACTAGATTCTGTAAATTTTGCTTCAAGGTTAATTAGTGTAGCCATAAAATACTCGCCATTTAGATCTATTATTAGTAAAGGTAACAAGATACCTGGAATTGGCTGCATATCATGCAGTTTTATTCGTGGCAACAAAGTTTAAAATGTAAAACCAACTTTAAAAAAACAACTTTGATCTCTGTGGTAAAAAATATTTTTAAAATGTCAACAAAGTCAACGTACTGATAGACCTAGATCTAGGTTTTAGTCTTTGTGATAAATTTAATCCATAAATGTTGAAAAAAAAATATACCCGTTGACACTATTTGTCAATCAAATATATTAATTTATGTATTTACAAATAAATTTCGGACACCCATTTGGGCCCCCCCCCCAGGTGGGGGCCCGGGGGATTTTAAAATTCCCCCCCCCCATAGTTACGCCACTGGTCACTGATACAGTATCATACAGTATGATACAGCCATACAAGCAAATAATGCCACACTAATCACTAATGACTACTGGGCATACTATACTATAGGCCTACTGATACTAATGTTAGGGAGTCAAAGCTACTAGTTTTATAGAAAGTAGCATTAATTAATATATATAATAGGCCTAATTAGTGTAGATTTGATAATAATAGACAAGACAGTAAAGTCACTATAGTCAGTATAGTATAGACAGTATAGTCATAATAGTGAGTAGGCTATTGAGCCTATTGATTTATAGATCTAATCATCTAACAATAATAAACTATAATTATAATGATAGAAAATATATCAATATCATTTTTTATTAAATCATAGTAAATATTATATGATGCATATCTTTAGTCTAAATCATAGGGCTATAGAGTTTAATTTAGTATAATAATAATTTAAATTTGGAATAATTTATAATTGAGACGGGTCTAGCATCTTCACATCTTTCGGATCTTATAACTTATTAATAATATCAACATATAGATCTAGTAATGATTTAAACTAATGATGATATATTTTTATAGATCTAATTATTATATTATAATAATTATATTAATTAACTATTTAATTACCTTTTTAGTTCTAATTATAATAATAGATCTATCTAATAGTACTAATACATTCTAGATTTAATACTTTACTTTAAATTACTATAAATATAGATCTAGATATATCTAGTAATCTAGTCAATCTAGAATTCTAGAAAATAATTTAAAGCCAGCTTTTAACAATTGGCCACTAAGTTAAAATTTAAATTATTCCATAGTCTTAGAAATTAGATCTAGATTATATTTAATATTTGATAACTGATTTGAGATCGAGCATTTTTTCCTTAATTCTTAATATTAATAGGCTTAATTAACTTAGGTATATATTATAGTCTATGCTTAATATTTAGATATATTATAGCACTCTTTCGTTTTAGAGATAATATTGGCCCATTTTAAACGGAAATTCCCAAGTTTAAGTAATTTCTCCGAGATTCAGTTTTCTTAGGGAGAAAAAGTTATTTTAAGTATTGGGAATTCGTACCTGACTAATAAAAGACCTGCATCCTTGGATGCGAAAACAACGATACAAAGAAAATAAAATCTACAGATTTAAAAGATCTATTCTGGATCGCGTTTAATGCATAATTTATAAATATTTGATTTAATTAAGCTAAGCTCGTACAGCAATTAGAGTAGCCACAAGCTAGGGAGCTCCAAAACAAGGGCATTATTTTTTTAACTAAACTTTTTAAACGTATTTATTAATTTTATAAAGGCCTAGAGAGGAATGAAGATAACACGTAAGGCCTACGTGTTTTAATGATTGACGCACTTTAAAAAAAAGGATTTTAAAAGAAATGCATTTTATATACTAAAGGATTTTCACAATAAATAAAATACACTGTGGTTTCCTCTTTGTTTGCATTTCAATTTCTAATTTTAAAAAATACAGCAACCATCTAGAAGAAACGAGTAAATGCGGGATAACGAAACTTAAAAAAAAAAAAAAGTAATAAAAAATATATTAAGATTAAGAGAGATTTCGTGACAGATCTCCATTAAATAATTATTTACATCTCATCAACATTCGGGAAGCAACCTGACGAATACTAAGCTCGGGAAAAGGAGGAGGTGTTAGGCGTGTGCCCATTGCAGCAACCTCACCCTTTAAAATAGGCCTCCAACGCTTAAAACCACAACAGCCGGGAGAACACGATTCGATCGACAAATCGTTCACAAACAACCGTATCATTCACGATAACTCGTTTAACCGACAATTCGACAAAAAGACCTTGGTCGTGATGACTATTTTCAACAAGAGTTCATGACGCACATTTGTGAAAGCCCATGGGAAGCTGGCATTGACTCAGCTGTAGGAATTGCCCAAAACGCAAAAAATAAAAACACCAAAAAAAAAAAAACAAGAGACCGATAGCGAAGTGCTGTTGCGGCCCTACACTCCAATGAGAGTCAAAAAGACAAGTGAAGTCAAGTCAGTGAGGTAAAAATGGTGCATGAGTTGGTCTTTAAAGCTGTTACACCGTGACGAGGCCTTAGGGGTGTCGCTGATACCGCAAATGAACCACAAGTGAAAAGTGAAGCTGAATGTCTTATGAACTAGGACGCGTCGAGTTTAATCTAGCTTTGTCATATTGTAAGACATTTTAATTGTTTGTTTTTTTTTGTGAATACTGTCAGCAGAACTCTGAAATCTGCTCACACTCAACTCAATGTGGCTAAACAAATACCGTGTTTTATTTTTGAGAAAGTACGGGGAAAGCAGATTCTCCGATACTATGATTGCAGCTGAACGTGGATCAGAAATTCAAGGAACAAAGAGTAAAAACGCAAGAAAAAATCTATTCGATTATAACATCTAGTATTATATACTCCATTCAAGACTATATGGTGACCATGGGCGTAGCCAGGGGATGTGTGGTTCAACCCCCTCCCCCACCCCACGCCCGAAAAGAAATCTCCCCCCCCCCGGATCGGAATTTAGTGACTGATTTTTTGCTTTTATTTTTTTTTAGGTGACATTTTAATACTAAACCATCACTTGCCCCAGCGCTGCCCTACCAGGGGGTTTTGCAGTCAAATCCCCCTCTTCTATTAAAAAAAAAAAAAAAAAAAAACGACAATCCCCAAATTCCAAGAGCATAGCTAAGGAAAATTTTTATTTCAAAACCCCCTCCGAAATTTACGATACCCTCCCCCCTTCTATATAAGACTATCCATACATCAGTCACCAGATTCTATGAGCGTAGCCAAGAGGTTTTTTTTTGTTTAATCTCCCACCCTTCCAGCGGGGTTTAGAGCTTTTTTTTTAAAGTTCAAAACCATTCCTGATGGTTTTGAGTTTAAATACACCCACACAGAGAATTTTGAGGTTGAAAACTTCTCTCTTCAATTTCATTCTAAAGCAAACTACAGTCACCCAATTCTATGAGCGTAGCCAAGAGAGGTTACAAATTTCTACCAGTGACTGGGCCCCATTAATAAATTGCAGTGAATAGTCATCTGCCGAAATTGAAAAAGTCTAAATGTGGCTCAACAAAGATGGCTAAGTCAGTTATAGAGATCGGGTCTCAATCAAGGAAATCCTATGCCGAACTGGGAGTCGACCCCTTAGTAAGGTTGTGACAGAGCGTCGCATGAAGTTTGTGGGACATGTTCTCCGACAAAATGAATTACGCATAATAAGAGTTGCGATGACATGGAGGCCATTACGAGAAAAGCGCAAACAGGGACATCCTAGTACAACTTGGCGCCACACTTTCATGGAGGTCTTCAGAACAGGTGGGAAGAGGCTTCAAACATTGCCAGTGACAGATTTTTGTGGAAGAAGCTTGCCGAACAACAGGGACATCCTAGTACAACTTGGCGCCACACTTTCATGGAGGTCTTCAGAACAGATGGGAAGAGGCTTCAAACATTGCCAGTGACAGAATTTTGTGGAAGCAGCTTGACGACCAATGCGCCGAACGATGCGGAGGATCTAAGTCAGTAAGAATAATACATAAGGTTTTTGAAATAAAACTTTTTAATAGCAGGATAATGCACTGTAGATACAACAGAATATGCATTTTGTTGGCTTTCACTACCGAAATAGTGCTTGGCGGCGGGGCTCCGCTCCGCGCTGTGAGCCCCAGACCCCCTTGCTGGCAATGGAGAGGAGTCTATAATTTTTCCACTATCTCCAGGAAGAACCTCTTCTAGGGTACAATAAACGTCGTCCGAAAGAATGAAGGGTCAGGATGTAATAAAGATTAATTATGTACACACACACGCACACACATATATTTTGCGGTTTGGGAGGGACTGACCGCCTCTCCCCCACTGAACCCACCTCCACCCCCTCGAAAAAAATCCTGACTACGCCCATGATGGTGACCTAGATATTTTGAGTTTTTAGTCAGTGTTGCCTACATGAGTAAGATTTTATTTATTATTTTGCGATGCTTGCCGTCCATTATATAATCAGCATTTTAAAATTGCGAATTAAGGACCCCCACATCATTAAAACCTAAATATGATCCTGGTCCATGTTGAGCAAAAAAAAAAAAAACGGAATATGCCAATCGCCCCCCCCCCCCCCCCCGACCGTACGACCCCTAAAAAATGCTAGCTAGATTTACACCTCACTGGTGTGTATGGGATTGCATGCGGGCTAAAAATGAAATGACCAGTATCTTATCTTATATATTACAGTTCTAATTTAATTATAATCTAATCTAAATGGTGGTATAATGCTCTTCGGACTGTCATCGAGATGGTCGTGAGCGCGAACCCTTTTCTCTTGCCTGCCCCTGAAGTCTTGATCAAATCAGGAGGTTTTGGCTAATAATCTTCATTTCCTGAGGGACGTTTGAAACGTATAGATTTAAATATATCATCTCTCATCATTGGCGATCTTCAGTCGTAAACGACTTTTGTTTATCCCGTAGACCTCTAGCTTTGTGTAGATAACAAATCAAGTTCTTTTACCATGGAATGCTTTCCCATGTTTCGTTTTATTATAAAAATAAGATTATAGTTTTTAATTTTACATACGGCTTTGGTCTAAGTATAGATCCATGGTCTAAGTAACAAAATGGCGTCGAAACGTGGAATAGATACACAAGTGCAACTAGTACAAATTGACGGCTTGGTAAATAGTAGAATAATTCTAATAAATTTATAACTTAATAGATCTAGCTATAATTAAAGTTCGGCTAACTTAATTTTATTTTTTTAGATCTATGAGCTACCAGATCTATATTCTTATCAATATGTCACTTTTATGTGTCAGGACCAAGATTAGCCGGATTAGGTACTTTGACTTTGATAAAAATTTCAACTTTAATGAATCTAAATGAAACAAGTATAGTTAGATAGATCTTTTTGAATGGAGTTCATTGATACCTCATTTATGCTTCTAGGTTAATTAGAACATAAGTTATGACCATTTTAGTGTCGGAAAATTAGCCTATTAAAATAAAAAAAAAAATTGTGACCGAAAGGAGGAGCTTATAGTTATACATTTAAATTGCGGTAATTTCCGCTTTTAGCTGGCGTATTTACGTCTCTAGGCAGCACCTGGCAACCACTGGCCAGATTTTTGCGATGCCTCAGCGCTGAATCAATGCTAAAAAATTTATTTCCAGGGGGAGATAACCTAGTTGATTTTTAATATCGCCAGCTGAAACCATACTCGAAGAGAGAGGAAATAAAAACATATAGAAATAATAGAATTAATAGCGATGTAGAGCAGTCTCACAGACCTATATAAATATCACCAGCTTATAGCGGATTGCAAGAGAGAGAAAATAAAACAAACAGAAATAATAGGAATATTTACTATTGCAGTAGAAGTAGTACTTCAAAAAAAGGAATTAAGGGGGGGGGGGAGTAAAATATTATTATTTAAAATTGGAATGACATTAATAAAGCGTAAATTTAGGTACCTATTTTTTTTTTCATAGAAATTGAATTTAAATAGATTTAGGCCTATATTGCCCTATATATGATGGGATTATTGTATAGATCTATGAAGTTATATTTTAAATGATTTGATGAAGATTTAAGGTGCTGACAGCTTGTAACATTTTTCAATAAAGCTGAAATGAATGTTGAATTTAAATAGATCTAAGCCTAAATCTAGTGGACTAGTCTAGTGTAATGTTGTGTGTTATGAGACTTGTTGCATTGTATCTAGAATGTGCTTGAGGATACATGCAATAAACAACTGATGTCCTTATAGAAAAGAATTTCATATATAAATATTTATTCATTTAATAGAAATATCCCAGGTAAAATGACTGTCTTCTCTAATCTAGCCTCAAGAGTCAAGGAATGTGGCTAGGTAACCAAGGTCACTGAAACTGACTGACTGGCTCAAGAAATTTTGAAACTTTGGGAGCGGGCTGGGAGGGGTCAGGGGTGGGGTTAAACAGCGGGAGCGGACTGGGAGGGTGGTCAGGGGGTGGGGTGAAAATGCGGGAGCGGGCAGGGAGGAGTGAAACTGCGGCATAAGGCTGGTAGGGGAGGGGTAGGTGTGTATAGCTGGATCCTTTGATCGGGAAACAACAGATTGACCAGAGAATGATGAAGTCCAGGTCTTACTGTAATAGGGCGTGTCGAAGGTGCCGAATAGGGCCAGATGCATTGCGCAATCCTGTAGTTGTAGGCCAATGAAAGTAACTATCAGTGCTTGCTTACAGGGAACTTCTACTGTCAAAAACAGTCTTTAGATCTCTATCGGCATTTTCTCTTGTGACCAATCCATCTCCACTTCCTCTCTAAGATCTACACCTCTATATTTTTCTGCCCACTCATCTCCGACAGTTTGGTGTTTTCTACTTTGTCGTACCAGTGTATTTTTAGGATATTTCTCAGGCATCTGTTGATGAAGGTCTGTACTATTTTTGTTGTCGCTTCGATTCAGTTGTTCTCCATGTTTCCGAGCCATTCAATAGGACAGCCTTGACAATAGCGTTAAAGATTATTAGTTTAGTATTGTTTGAGATGTGAGGAGATTTACAGTCAGGTTGGTTTTAGCTGTGTAAATCAGTAAATGTCTGACGCGCTAGATTTATACGACGTTTAATGTCTTCAGGGTTAGGGTTAGTAATTTTTTTGTTAGATTTATCTGAATTTGCTGAATTTTACATTAGAGAGAGGTAGCGACATAATATATATTTAAAGAAATAATATTAACAATCAATCTAAAGGGTTGGTGGTGGATGTGAAGCATTAAGCGGGGAATCATCTCTACCTCCCCTCCACAGAATCCTTTGATGTGCAGGCCTAAATTATATAATGTAATTTTCCCCCGCATTCTTGTGATTGTACTTTTTTTTTCCGTTTGTCAGCTTTTCTTTTGGTTCATGAACATTCTGTTGAAAATTAGTTATTGTTGGTATTTTCGGAATAAAACATGCGCTAAAAAAATCAATTATCTTCTAAATTAAGTCTCTATTGAAGAGTGCCTAATTTTCTGCCTTGTTAAAAAGTGCCAGATTTCCCGGTCCCGGGTACTTAAATTACTGGGAGCTTAAATATTTCCAGACACCAGTCGATTGTGAGTCAGGAAGAATAAAATCCTATGTTAATAGCAGAACTGAGTTTGTCACCCAGTCCATCTACTGTACATACACACACACCGTTTTCCATTCATAGGACCAAGGCAGACTCAGCCTCGGGTCACAGAGGTCGTTTAGCTTCCCTCCCCTTATCACTGTTAAAGCAAAAAGGGACACCCATGAGCCGCTAGCGGCAGTGTTTCTCAAACTGTGTGCCGCGGCACACTAGTGTGCCGCCGAAGATTTGCAGGTGTGCCGCGGGAGTTTTCAGAACGCCACACGTGCAGCGTTACGCAGCTCTGCCTACTATTAAATTTTTATTTTACGTTGCGATGACATCCCCACTTGCAACGACCAGTAATAGTAGTGGGTCGCTCCATATTGACGGAAAGGGGTGTTAGCTCTTTAGGTTATGAAATTTTCCACTATACATAATTATAATGACTCAAATGTAGGCCGCCTTAGCAGACGCAAAGCAGTTCTTGAATTGGTAACGATAATAATAAGCGATGTGTTTCGTGTAAATTGTTTAGGTGTAAGCTAATAATAACAAAACAAAAAAAAAGTTACCCATGGAGAAATACGTTAGCAAAAATGAAACTGCGAAAGCATTAAATGAAAAGCAAGGAACCAAACGAAGGTACGAAGAAGATTACATCGGATATAGTTTTATATCTTCGGGACCTGAAGATGCTCCATTGCTATTCTGTCTGATCTGCAATGCAACCCTGTCGAATGAGCCGCTTGTTCCAAGCAAATTGAAGAGACACTTGGAAACAAAACATCCAGCTGTAAAAGCGCAACCGAAGGAATACTTCGAAAACATCAGGGCTCAACAAAATAAACAAGCTAAGAAACTTATGAATTACCTAACGCTGACAGAAAAGGGACTGATTGCAAGTCATAAGGTTGCTCAGTTATTAGCGAAACGCAAGAGGCTGCATCTGTCATTGCACCAGCTTTAGCAATAGTTGTTGAAACTATCCTTGGACCCGATACTGCCGAAAAAGTAAAGAAATTTCCTTTGTCCAATGATACTACCTCGCGCAGACTTATTCAAGTTGTAAACTTCATCAAATCTCGACCGCTTGCATCCCGACTTTTCTCAGAGCTTTGTGAAGCAATGGATTCAGACTACAAATGTCTCATGTATCACACCAACGTTCGTTGGCTCTCCAGGGGAAATGTGTTAAAGCGTGTTAACAGCGCTTAATAAATTAAATTATTATTTTATAGTTATTTGCAGGAGCTTGCATACCTAGATAAACCAAACTCTATCCTAACCCTAACCTTAACGGTACCTAAACAGTTAATATGAACATTAGGCCTATATCTAGAGGGAAAATGTCGATTTTGCACATTAACGTAACCGGTAGATAATCAATTAATGAGCAGATTAGCTAGCTTAAATATATAGCTCCTCCTTCGTAGCTGAAGATGAGATTATTTCCCATTTTCTATGACTTTGAAGATGGCTTTAAAGTCCATTTTTTCTTTTAAAAAGCCGAACACATAGATGGCATGGGTTGCTGCAGATATGCCTGCTTCTTTTCTCACCTTCCTTTTTTTTAAATCTTAGATCTACGTTCTTTGTTGATTACCAATCTCATTGCGTTATATCATGAAACACGACACTCACGGCCTCAGGCAATAAGAAAGTACCCAGAGCTATAGCGTTTCCCTCACACTCCTTGAGAGAACTCTTAAGGGTGTCTTTGTAACGTTTGTGTTGACCCTCCCACGCAATTGTTGCTGTTTATCTGTAACAACTCAAGGAGTTCAACGTCTGTTATGTGGTCAAGCCAATAAACCAAATGGATTATTCTCTAATGCAACTCTAATGTTTGCTTATGCGCCAACTATGTCCAACCCAAACCAAAGACTAGCTAAGTAATGTGCACATTGATGGATTTTAAGCTTTAGCGGTACTGTGTCAGCGTGCACTTGTCTCCTCTACCGCCTTAAAATCGTTTTCAAAACTAAAATGTACTAAAATGCTGGTACTGGTAAATCTACCTTAGTTTAGTCACCTGTCTGGAATGAGAAAGTAGGGGGTGGTGGAATTAATATGTCTCATTAATTGTTTTGCCATTAATAAGATACCTGGTAAGCTAAGTATTTTTTAACTCTCAATAATTTCATATAAAACACACGCGCAAGCACGCACGCACACACACACACATATATATATATATAAAAGAAAAACAACAACACTAGAACAGATTTTTAATATTTTAATAAAATTTGTCACATCCAATAGAACACAAAAACATGAATCCTTAACAAACTCAATCTACACCAACACACACAAAAAATAAAATATAATAGTATATTGAGAAATAATATAGATTCACACTAGTGAAATGTACATCTATTTCCTATTTAAATAGGTCTACATTCCCTAACTCTATCTTAATATATTAAGATTTTATTTATGTAATAGTTGGCAGCATATTATAACTCATTATATTTATTTTAACCAACAAAATCCATCTGGCAACAATTGGCTGCCTAGGAGCTGTTGCTATCATCATTCAAACATGGCGGCCGTATGTAAATCCGCCAGCCAAAACATGATCATACCTAAATTGCTGTACTTTTTAAGTGCCAAGATGAAGATGATGATCTACTCTAGACTCTCCTCTCCTCTAGTCAATCTAGAATTTAAGAATTCTTATTTTTATTCTTATTATTCTAGATTATTTTTTTAGTAGATTCTAGATCTAACAATGAGGTAGTTCCTTATTTCTGACCTACTTTAACCAAAGTCACGTGATTGTTGGACAACAAAGAGAAAAATGACCTTTTCTTCCTATATTATATATTTCCGTTGCTGTTGCTCCTCTATTTTTACGAAATTTTACATTTACAAACATTTTTAAATAATTATACGAATGTTTTCATAAAGGGCCAAGAACTGTGTAAGGATAGGTTTAAATTATCAATGATATTTCCTTTATAGTCATGACAAGCGTCAACACTTTGCCGATGATAGATCTACATTCACATACAGAAGAAGACGTTTTTACAAACATTCTTGTAAGATTAAAAAAAAAAGCTTGGTATAAACTACACAAAACACACATATATATATATATATATATATATATATATATATATATATATATATATATATATATATATATATATATATATATATATATATATATATATATATATACATATATACATTTATTTATTTATAGGCCTATATATGGGATAATATGCATATTAGTTGAAACATTGTTATTTTCATAAACTTCAGCTATTTTTAACGTTATGTATTTCATATTCCGCTAATTTGGAATACATCATGCACATCGATTAAATTAAGAATTATTTTTTGTGTTGGATACATGATGTATTATTATGTTGTTAAAAGTTCTATCATTTTTAAGAAATTCACAAAATGTTACATTAAAGTTTCAAAAATGCGTCGACGAAATAGATCTAGATCCATTTTATTACTTAGAAACCAAATTTAACAATGATAGGGCGGGGTAAGACACATTTGGCTTGTGTAACTGTAAGAGTAGATCTAGATTTATCCTTGACTATCAGATGTGTTATTTGTTCGCTAAACAACTGAAGCCTATTACGCACAAGGAAAACACATGGCAGTCTTTTTATCTTTTATAACAACTAGTCGACATATTGACTACACACTAGCCCTAGAGCTATCTGACCAATACACACTGGTCTGCTGTCCAACTTTTAGTGTTCTACTTAAGTTCAAGCTTGTTTACTTTTGGGCAGAGAGGAAAAGGGGAGGGGGGGGGTGAAAGTGTTACTTTTTTTTCTAGGACTGGTTACCCGAATGCTAAGAACTGTAAGTGTAGTCATTCATTGTAGATCAAGAAATCTTGATCTCAGTATGGCAGATTATAGGCCAACGCTTCGGTACCTTCTATCAAAGGTATAACTATTTGTTTTAGTTGAAACTATTAAAAATATCTATCTCAAGATTCTCCTATTATTAACAAATTATAGTTTAGCGCTAATGAGTAAATTGAAACCACTAAATATTGACTTAAAACGCTTCAGATTCCCACTACAAACTAACTAAAACATAAGCATGGTGCGCGTTGTATACACACAACCACGTGACTTGGGGGGAATACGAAACTACCTCATTAGATGTATCTATGAGTAACATTACATACTTACTACTTTACTAGATTTAGTTACATATATAGTAACAAGACTAGATCTACCTGAATCTACCAGGACCAGTGCACAATCACAAACTGTGACAAACCATCAATGATCTAACTCAACTCATGAAGCTGGTGACAAACTACCACACTTCCACAGATAAGGACAAGCACACATATAAAAAAAATTATATTCTTTCAACCAGGAATCATACAAAAAATACAATAACAATACATAATCATAATGACAATGATAATTCATATAAAATTTAATAAATCTTAATCTAGATTAATCTAGAACTTAGATTACTAGATCTAGAAGGCTCTTTCAAATCTACAACATTGTCAACATATTAAACAAGAACAAGATTCTTAAAGGGAAAGGGAAACTCCGAAGATTTTTCAAATTTACTTACTACTTTACTAGATTTAGTTACATATATAGTAACAAGACTAGATCTACCTGAATCTACCAGGACCAGTGCACAATCACAAACTGTGACAAACCATCAATGATCTAACTCAACTCATGAAGCTGGTGACAAACTACCACACTTCCACAGATAAGGACAAGCACACATAAAAAAAATTATATTCTTTCAACCAGGAATCATACAAAAAATACAATAACAATACATAATCATAATGACAATGATAATTCATATAAAATTTAATAAATCTTAATCTAGATTAATCTAGAACTTAGATTACTAGATCTAGAAGGCTCTTTCAAATCTACAACATTGTCAACATATTAAACAAGAACAAGATTCTTAAAGGGAAAGGGAAACTCCGAAGATTTTTCAAATTTGAGTTATTGACATATATATATATTTAAATTCTGCGTGAAAAGTTGTAATAGTAAATATTTTACCATTTTGTATTTGAATACTTAGAAACATTTATATTTAATAAATTGGTCATTAAATTCTTGACATCTCTTTTGAGATTTTGTTTTTTAAAAGATATATAGATTTCAAATGTCACTTCCCTCAACAATACTGAAAGATAAACTACATTTAACCAATCGTATTGCTTCATTCTTACAGTAGCTGTTAGGCTTAGTGATGGCATAGTCCAGATCTATGATACAGTTATGTATAATTTATGTATATATATATACTTGTATAAAAATTAAATAGATCTAAAAGCATTGGATAAACAACTCGAGAAAAAAAGTAACATTTTCATCTTTAGAAGCCTTTCCCTGTCCAAGAAGTAAAATAGATCGTGTGTCTGACTGATTCGAACAAACTGGTCAGTGTACGGCTAGTCGAGACTATGTGTAGTTGGTCATGACAAGACAACCAAGCGATGGTGTTTGTTTTGTGTTGAGTGGTCTGGCGAGAAAATAAACACTGCCGTGGTTAGTCAAGCTTGTAAATCTACTTTTAATACGCATTTTTTTCTTAGCATACAAGATCCTAGATCTAAATACATAGACAAAGATATATTTCTTTTACGAAAATGTAAACTTTGCTGTATGGTCTCCCGTTATACAGAAGTCAGTAGATTAAATTAAACATATTTGTTATGTCACATAGAAACCCAGTGAAAGTCTGATTGTTTTGGGTGCGCAGGAAAATTATGTTGGAAAAATATCAATTACTAAGTTATTATTGCAAATAAAAAAAATAATAATAATAATATATTCATTATATCTGTAAATCAAAACATATAATTATATAAAAAATTGACAAAATCATCATAGTTTCTCTTTAAAATAATTTTTCTGAAAAAAATGTTAACATCACTACTAGAGTCTATTGAGTTCTAGATCTAGATCTAATTCTAAATAATCTAAAATTAATTATTATTTTATAAATATTAAATTATTAATTTAATAATTATAATAAATAATAATATTATTTTTATTATTATTATAGATCTAAATTCTAATTTATAATGACTCAATTTTAATACTGAGTGACTCAGGTGACTGATGATAGTACTGACTTAACTGACAGTAGTGACAGGGATACATACTTTTTATTTTTATTTGCTTTTATATAAATCTAGGTCTTTTGTAAAATCACTAAATTTAGAAAGCTTTCGGGATAGAAGACTTAAAAGTAAAGTAGCAATTATACATAAAACACTGAACCATAATCTTCAAAAATACAAAAAAACAAAAATTAATAAAATACTCAGAAAGACACAAAGATGAAGGTACATTCCTCGATCCATAATAATTCCATATGCTAGGACAAATTTGTACAAATGCTCTTTCTTCCCTAGCGCTATTAGTGCATGGAATGGGTTGCCTGAGCTAGCCAGGAAAACCAGTGGCCTATGACGTAATCATCTTCTTTTTTTTTGAAGTAACGTCTGTATGATATAAGATAATATAGTACGTTATAGAATAGATGACTAGCCTAGATTACTAGTGTGACTAGATCATCATCATCTCTAGGGCTAGATCTGAATCTAGTCATTTTCGTCTTTATGTATCTAGACCTGGATCTACATACATGTGTCACCTAGATCTCTAATATCCCTAAATTAAAGTGGCCCAATGTTTTCAAACTGTTCTGTGTCACTCAAGTGGTTTATGTAATACATCTACTATGATCTACTCATGTGCTGCCTTGAGTCCAGATCTAATTCTGAAAGGAAGTTTCTTTGATTAAAAACACTGATATTGGTCTTGTTGATGGCATATTACTGATATGACCCATGGGATCATATATGTGGTGACTTCAAATAAAAATAAACTCATTAAAATGAGCTTGTGGGCTCAGCTGATAAGATTTTATTTTTGGTCACATAAATATATATACACTGGTATATATATTTCTTTTTTTTTTCAATAGTAAATTTTTCAACATTAGAAAATTAAATATCTCCGCTTTTAGTTGTCTTACTTGTATGTATACATTTTAAAAAAGATTTGAAATCTTATTCAGTTTTCTTTTAACAATAGAGGTTTTATTAATGCATTATCTTTAATTATTATTTATCATTCTCATAATGTAATAGCTTGTATTGGTTCTAAATTAAAAAGTTCACAATCACAAAAATGCACAGATCCATATGATTTAATTTCAGTATAAAACAAGCTAACACACTTGTATTGTAATTACTCATTTCATGGAAGGAATACTATTTTGTAAAATACACTGGTTTTAGACCTATAGATGCAAAAGTAGAACAGATTGTCTGTAGGATTAAAAAAAATGTCTAGATAAAAATCAATGCCTATCTTTGAAAAGCTTAAAGTAGTTAGTGCAGTTTCCCAAAGAAACTTTGTTAGGAATAGGCTTCTATGAATTGATTTCCAAATTTTATTTTTGTATACAGTTATAATCTTTAGGGTAACATCTTTGATTAATCTATTAAATTGAGGATGTTAGTAATTTTAATAAAGTTTTATTGTATTGCAGGTAGTTCTCAAGTTAATCAAACACAGTCATGAAGAAGGAGCTGGTGGCACAGACCTTGTGCAGGGTGTTTTGTTAGGACTAGTTGTAGATAACAGACTTGAAATTACTAATTGCTTTCCATTTCCTAAACATAATGAGGATGAAGATTTTGATACCGGTAAGATAATACTAATTTAGTAAATATTTTGAAATCTTTTACTTAAACTGATTTAAATAATACCTGCAATTCATAATGTCTTGATGATTCAAACTATGTCATTATCTTACAGTGTCTGTACAATATCAGATGGAAATGATGAGGAACTTGCGCCATGTGAATGTTGACCATCTGCATGTGGGGTGGTATCAGAGCACCTACTTTGGCTCCTTCATTAATCGCGCTCTGCTGGATTCACAGTTTAACTATCAGCATTCTATAGATGAATCAGTTGTGTTGATCTATGGTAAATATAGTGTAGGCTGGGCATCTAAACCTTTTCCACCCACATTGGGTATCAGGTTTAGGAAAAAATGTTTTTACTAGTTTGTAAATGTGTTTCTTTATCAGCCTCTTTATATTTATATAAATCTAATATTATTGATTTCAGATAATTGATCTGTTGTAAATTAGAAAATAATGTAATCTGTATCTGTACTTCATCAGACCCACTGCGTACAGCACAAGGTTTTTTGTCACTAAAAGCTTATCGTTTGACACCAGCAATGATGAAGTTTTATAAAGAAAATGACTTCACCCCTGAGAATATGGCAAAGCATAACATAAACTTTGAAACTATGTTTGAGGAAATTCCCATTGTACTGAGAAACTCTCACCTTGTCAATGCTTTACTTTGTGAACTTTCTGATAAAACTCGCAAAGAGCAGAAATTTGCTTCTCTTGATCTTGGAACAAGGTAACAATAAGCTTAGAAGAATTGTATTAATATACTTAATCCATTCTCCCTAAGCCAATGCCATAATACACTTTGCTAATCTTTTTGAGAAAATGCATTTCTCTGAACATGGCCCATGGGAAATGTTTCTCCTGCATTATATTTTGCAGTTACACTTGCCCAGTAGACTATCTTGATAATTTTACAAAATGACAGAACACTAAAAAAACAACAACAATAAAATAGTAACTAAAACTGGTAAAAAAAATTTTTTATGGTAAAACAGTTTAAAATTTATTTTTTTTTCAAAATGTCTCTCCTCTTTAAGTACTGCTGCAAGAAATCTAGACAATTTTAATAATTAAAACCAATATGCAGACAATATCACTAAAAATGCAATTATTTAAAGTGCTGCTCCTTTTCCTAGATTAAAAAAATTATATGTTACAATTTTCAGCTCTATGCTTGAAAAGAATTTACGTCAGTTGATGGAATGTGTGGATGATGTGGCCATGGATACAAATAAATATCTTAATTACCAGCGTAACAATTTTAGACAGCAGCAAGCCAAGCAACAGCATATTATGAAAAGGGTGAGTGGTTTTTTGAATGGCTCTCTCCCTGGATCAAGAAGATACTCAATTTTTTTCATTCTTCTCTAAAATCTTGTTTGAATGTGCTCTCTGTTGTAACTCCTAAGTATTGTTCCATACCAGAAGGTATTTGCAAATTTTGTAATTTGATTGTATGTTATTAAAAAATTCCCTTTGTTAAAGTATTCATAACAAGTGTAGTTTTCTATAATATAAATTCATTATTGATGTATGCACTTTAGCCTGCTTTGAGCTAAGCATAAAAATATGTGGGCTAGAATAACGATTTTGAAGCTTTTAATTTTTGCTGTCCATTAGTAGTAGTAGTGTAGTATTAATTAGTGTAGTATTTATAGAAATATTTCTGAGGAAAAAAAAATACATTTAAATATTTGTTCGCTAACCACATCAGCAAGTATCAATTACTAAAACTAGAATGGTAATCAGCTCTAAAATTTGAACTCTTAACCTATGCGTCCTATATATATATATATACATTTACACTTTTGAAGCAATTTTAGTGCCTGGTGTGGTCAGATTACTTTATGCTTGTTGTATTTGGGTGTAAACTTAATGTCACAGTAGAATTGTGTGGTTATTATGTCTTGGTATTTTTAGTAGCTCTGTCACATAACCTCAATTTCAGATAGAAATTCTCAAAAATAGCTTGAACTTATTGAATGAATCCGCTTCTTAACTTCCCTTGTCAAACATAGACGAAAAAATTGGAGCTCAGTTTTAAATTTTCCAGGCAATTTTTAATACTGGTCCTTTTTTTTTTTTTATATCAATGTGTAAGTAAACATCTTATTCACATATCTTGTGAGACCTTGAGGTGTATGTTGCGTGGTACTGTAACGACTCTCACTATCCAGGCTCTTTGCCAACTGCTCCACACGACACTACCAATTCAAAGAACTTGACCTCAGGGATCCAAAATAACATAACACTTTACTGTCCAATAAATCACAGTCAATGCTGTATAACTGACAACAGGTAACACAGACAGTACAAATATTTCTCTGTTAACAACCATACCACTGTATCCACTCTTGCACAGGCCTCTCTTCCTCGTCTTGGACTTGCACTGAGCTCATATCAGACTTAATCACAGATCAAGACGTCTCATACTCCCAAGGTGTCTTGACAGTACTCTGCACCAAACCGTCGTAATGCACCATACAGAACCACACCGCTGAAGTCGTCTGCAGTGAATCGTCTTGACTGTGATACCATCGCTTCTTATATAGTGTCCCCGCTTACCTTCCAGAAACCGACAGAACATCATTCAATCATTCTGGTTGATCTCGTGGCCACATCCGACTAACTAACTGTCACAACTCGTCACGGTTGACTGCTCATCTAGTGCTAGCCACTAGCCTTGGGCGATTCATGTTGACTCGCTACTCACACACTTCTCCCCCTATCCACCCCACCACCAGAGTTATAACAATACTTTAATATTGTTATAAACCTGGTGGTGGCACAGATGGGGGTAGTGGTGTGTGTGTAGTCAGCCGACGCAAATCGCCCCAGGCCAGCGCTAGACGAGCGATCAACCGTGACGAGCTATGTTGGTCGGCCGAGACGAGTGTCAACATGACGGTTCGGGAAGGATCGCCGTCGTGAACAGAGCTCAGGAGCGTCACGAGGGATGTAGTCATATGACGAAGCTAGAAGCATCGAGCGATGTTCCGTCCGGTTCTAGAAGGCCAGCAGGGACCCTATATAAAGAGCGGAGGTGTCGCAGTCAAGACAGTCCACGACCGACGCTTCACGACAGGGGCTCAGAACACTGTCAACCACATCACAGTTCAACGGTGTGGCTCTGTACGGAACATTACGACGGTTCAGTGCGGAGTACTGTTAAGCACAGTTGAGACGACTGGCGTCTTGATCTTGGTCTGCGATCAAGTCCGACACAACGAGCCTTGTGTGTGAAGTCAGTCCTGAACTGTTGAACCCAGTGCAAGCCCAGAACGAGATGGAGAGGCCAGTGCAAGAGTTGATATGGCAGTACGGTGTTATCGGAGAGATATTTGTACAGTGTACGTGTTGCCAATTGTACAGTATTGGCTGTCATTTATTCAACTATTAAAGTGTTACGTTACTTTGGAGCCCTGAGTTGTCAAGTTCTTTAAGTTGGTGGTGTATGGTGCAGTTTGCAGAGAGCCTGGATAGTGAGATTCGTAACAATATTGTGGTGTACTACCTTTCTCTAAGTAACACATGCTTTTTTTTTTTTTTTCAATTTAACTAGGATCAAGAAAATCTTCAAAGAAAACAGAGAGGTGAGCCACCTCTGCCTGAAGAGGATCTCAACAAACTCTTCAAGCCCCTTCCACCACCCCAACGTCTTGACTGTACACTTGTAGCAGGACAGATGGACAGCTACTGCAAGCAAGTCTGTGAATTTGCATCTCAGAGTATTGGCAAACTTTTCATGGCAGAAACTTTACATACTGGACAAAGCAGTTAACAATTATTCTAGACTATTGTGTTAGGTTGTACTCCCTTCTGGTATTGGTATTTAGTCATTGTTATTGAAAAGTCAATATATGTGAAAGCAGTTTGTTTCAATACATTTTTGGTGGTTCAATAAAAAGTAAAGGGAAGGGGAAAAAATCACTCGTCTCCTGTTCACTTCATATTGTTTTTAAATGATTCAACAATGGTCATTTTTTTTTTCCTGTTTAATTTATGACTGGGAAAGGTCAAACAATTTTGTTCTGGTTGAAAACGTCCAGGATACCCAAGGAAAAAATATTCTATCATTGATGAAATACACAAAATAAATCTCTATGGCTTCCTTCAGTCATGAAGTGATTATCTCATAGAAATGAGATGAATGCCTGGGCATTAGCTATCGTCTGAATGACGTGTATCCAAATTTATTTATTTATATGGAGGTTTTATAAGCATTTTTTTCTCTTAAAGTCTACATCACCATTTAATGAATCAGTCCCTCGTCATTTCTTCACCAGGCTGTGTTCCCCCATCTCACCCCTCCTTGCTTTCTCTGTATTACTTTCCTGATATTCTTAAATTTGTTTCCCCCCTACCTCCATAACAAGTGTGCAGACATTCTTAAGTTCCTACAAGTTCCATTTTAAATACAAAATTATAAGAGAGATTAAATATTTTTTAAAGTAAATTTAAGTAAGAAAAGCTGTAATATCCTCAATAACTTACATAAAAGAATAAAAATGTTATTTCTCCCCACATGAAATAATTTCATTTTTTTTTTTTTATGTATAATCTTGAACCTGTAGCTAAAATAAATAGTACCAACAGAAAAGTATTAAAAAGGAATTCAATGGTCCATGTGTAGCTGGTGCAATTTAGTTCAATTTTAGGTAATTAGTAATGGCGCTATTAGGACACATGACATAAAGGTCAAATATTTAATGAATAAAATGCATTTGGTTAAAGGATAATGATGGTGGACAGAAATAATACAATTGAAGTATGTATGTAGTTAAGAGAGTTTAGATTATCACTTGAACTGCTTGGTATGTTGATACCAGTGACCTATTTTTTTGTCTTTGCTCTAGTGTACCAATGTCTAGTTGTCCTCTCAGAGGTGAGTGTTGTAGGCTGATATCTCTAGTTGAGATGAAGATTGCCCGCCTAATGTAGGCCAACTGAACCCTCGAGGTTTGGGGGGGGGGGGGTAAAATTGAGATGCAATGTTGAGAAACAGCAATGGGTGCTAAGAATCGATTCCAGGTGTAGAGGTTATAACTCAGACACTGTAACTGCGATCAGACACCACATTTAATACAATAATAATACAATCTGTTTTCTTTTAAGCCTTGTCGTCAATCAGACTTTACAGAAAATCACATACTGTTTTAAAATACAAATAGTGCAAGTCAATGTGATAGATCAGTGCACTTGATAATATAGACTACTAAGGGAATGACAATAATACAGCGGGTGACATAAAACAGTGTCCAATTAAGTTACTACAACGCCATTGCTTACATGTGGCCATTGGCTGTAGGCCTAAACAATAGAATAAAAGCTAAACATAATAAATGTAGACCCATTTAACATTGTGTTAAGAATATGGTAATAGAGGTGAATACATAATCATTTTCTAAGCACGAAGTTAATGCGCTTTAGAAAGAACAAGGAGATAAAGATAAGATATAATGCACATAGTGATATCTATAGATTTAGGTAGTGCTTTTTTTTTATTTTTTAAATTAGGTGCCGGTACTCGGTGAATTGCTGAACTTTTAACTACTAATAAATTAATAATAAACGTTAAAATACAAGAAAAGTAATAATTTTTTCCCCACATTGAAAAAGGTGCCAGTACGCCATACCGGTGCGTCCCGTCACAAAAAAAAAGCACTGGATTTAGGTAGGAGGAAGTCCTTTCAAATAGACCAGCTAATATGAATTCTAGATTGCCTATGATAGGTCAAGGAATGTGTTCAATAAATAATAGATGATGAACTTCTAACCTAGTTAATGATTTAGATAAGATTATTTTATTGGTTCAAGCTAGTCAACGTCAGCATTGCTAAAATAACAAGAACAATATATTTGCAAACACACACATAACAACCAGAGCTCGAACTGGGCTCCTATGTGATGATTAATTACCATGAAATACTTTGACTGACAGTTGAATTAAGTTTTCAAATTTCTCTGTTCTAGCCTTAATGGTGAGGATCTGACCAATTCGTCCAGATCTGTGACACAAAATGTCTTTTAGGACTTGTTGTGGAAATGCAGTTTCCATGAAACAGTTATTCAATAGCTGTTAGCTGTACACTTTCTCAGTGTTCATTTTCTGTCAGCTTCTAATATATAGTTGTGCTTAAGAATTTGTATTCTTGTGTTTGGTCTATAGTTTGTTTACCAGAATATCTGCAGCTGATTAAGAATGCCATTACGTGGACTTCCACAAGACATTCTGTATGGCGCTCACTTTTTACGGCATACTGATGTATTCAAACGTGACATGAAGCTCTTCAAAATCTACACTAGCAGCTGGGAAAAAGTGGCAATGGATAGTTCCACATGGAGAGCGGGCATAAAGGAAGAGCCCCGGATTGCAGATGCCATATACAACGGTAATAGAAAGAAGGGTGAAAATGCAACGGTGCCTGGTGATTACATATGCCCAACCTGTGACCACAGCTGTGTATCAAGTATTGGCCTCTTTAGTCACACAAGAAGTTGCAAAGGGAAAATATGGTCTATGGAGACATAAAATGCCACAGAGATTAAGTTGTTCATAAAAGAAGTGTTATACATAGTGCTACAACTTTGAAGAGAATGCTGCCCTGGATTACAAAATCAAATGAAGAAAAGTTTTGATTTTTTTAAGGGCAGAAAAACCTGTCAGCAGATAGCAACTTCTGCAAGTAAAAATGGAATGCAAAAAATGTCTTTAGGTGCTTGTTCAGTATTGGTAGAAGAATTGACAATCACATGCAAGTTGGTTTAGAAAACTACTTGCTTTGATCAATCTGAAATTGTCAATAGAGACACTGACAAAACAATTTATGATTTTTAACAAGTTTTGGCTCAATTTCATACCTGCAATGACATTCAACTTATTGATGTGATAACATTTTGGCATGACAGTGGAGAGGTTGGATACAATTTTTTACAGTCTGTTGTGACAAGTGGAATGTAAGGGGCTTTGCAAAGTTCTTACAGAGATTCTTTTACTTTGACAAGGACAAGCAACTGTAGACAGAGGTTCCTCCACCAACAAAGAGTGCTGTCACTAACTTAGAAAAAAATATGTAGCCTAGAGAATGATCTTAAACCACTTAGAATCTATTAGTGGTTAGGATAATTTTATAATTGGTAAAGAACTTCTAAGTGAAGCTCAACAAACAAGACTGAGGTTTTAGAGTCTTGAAATAAACAAAAACTTTCTAAATAAGAAGGTACTAAAAAAAAACATCTACTAAGATGAAATAATCAGTCGTTAAACAGAAGAGAAACTGTCAAAGAGCATTATTGCTGCTTTAGTCAAGAAAAATGTAACACCTGTTTTCTAAGGACATTGTCCCAAGAAGAAAGGCAGACAAAAATGTAGTTCAAAGTGTGGCGAAAATCATACAGGAAAAAAATTAAGAATTATAAAATGTATCAAATTAAGATATATTATTTTCCTTTTGAACATAAAACAAAGTAACAAAAATAAAGAAATCAAATGTTTTATAACCTGTAAAGAAAATATTTTTAAAATTTAAGTTTACAAAACCAAGTAATATTGCTTTGTTAGGGTTTTTTATTTTAATCTAAAATGTGTGCTTTAAAGTTATTCTATTTATAAACCTTGGTAAAAGATTATTTTTGGTACACACAAGTAACAAGGAATTTCAGACCCTACCTTGGAATATATTTAAGCCTTAAGTGTGGCAACCCTGCAATGTATTTTCTGGTTATTCAAGCCAAAAATGTTTTTAAAAATATGTACCGGTATTCAGGTAATCAAGGTGCATAAGTTCTAAGATTATATAAACTAGTGGTCATCTTTAGTCTAACATGATACATCATTTTATGACATGATTTGAAACGTATATTTTACGATTCTTAGTACCTTGTAAGATTTGAAATAGCACACTAAAGCTCAGAACTAATCACTGAATGTTGATAATGCAACTTAACCCTTAAAGTGCTGAGCTTTTTTACAAGAGTTCATACAAAATGGAAATACAATTCTAGTGTTTAGTAGCTAAATTGAATAAATGAATGAATATCAGCTTTTCTCTTATAATATATATTTTAAAAAAAGTAATAACTGATTCATAATATTTTGGCCAAGTTGCAAAGAATTTCAAGTCCGAAGCTATGTAGCAACTACGTTTCATCTCTGAAGGAAAACAAAAAGTCTCAACCACAGAATAAAAAAATTACCCTATCTGGCTTGTAATAAAATATTGATTGCATCATCAAGTTTTTCAAATCTTCAAAGATTTCTAATATTATGCCAAGATTTTGATTTGATGACATTAAAAAATGGCCATTACGATAAGTTTAGAAAAATTGATTTTTTACTGTTTAGATATACTTACATGTTAACATTTTAGTGCAACATTAAACAAAAGTAAAGCAAAGAAATAGTAAGTAGTATTGAATTTTTGTTTATTTATTTATTTATTTTTAGTAAAAAAAAAAATTAATGAAAATTCACATGTAATACGCTCCATAGGAAAAAAATTTGTTGCACCATAAATTGATTTTTAATACAATAAACAAATGTGGTAATAAGTTGAGATAAAAAAAAAATGACAGAAACACAATATTCAATATACAACTAACCAGAAATTTAATTTAATTATTTTAGATGAGAAAATGAAGAAAAAGCTCTTTAAAAAAATGCTTCCACCAAATAAAAATTTTAAGTGTTAAAAAAAAAAAACAGCTTGTGAATCCTCATCCTTACGGTATATAATACTTTTGTAGAAAGACATATTTCAATGTCCAAGTTAAATCTATTTGGTAACTCCCTAGCTTCAACATACAATACAATTATACTTTTTAATATAAAAATCTTCACCTTATTATTCTAATAATTTCGTGAAGAAAAGGTTTTCGCTGGTCAATAATAATTTTATAAAATGAGCAGTTAATTTATGGTATCAATAAGTTCATATTCCATCAGAAACATGCATGGGCAAGTCAGTTATGATATAAAAGCATAATCCAATTTCAAGATAACAAAAACAGGGCATTTTTTTTCTTCTCAAGTTTGATAAACAGATGACTCTTGGAATAACAATTCAGTAGTTAGGTCAATCTGTGGAGAAACAAAGAGTACTAGAAAAGTTAAAGAGACTTTTCAATATCTTACCAAGAAAATGTCTATTTACAATGTAGATATCTAATATCCAACATACAAGTGTCTCAGCCATTGTTAGTAACTCTACATAACCCTTGTGGATCAAACCTAGCTTTGCTGTGGATGTAATCTACATAACCCTTGTGGATCAGACCAAGCTTTGCTCTGGATGTAATCTACATAGCCCTTGTGGATCAGACCAAGCTTTGCTCTGGATGTAATCTACATAGCCCTTGTGGATCAAACCAAGCTTTGCTGTGGATGTAATCTACATAACCCTTGTGGATCAGACCAAGCTTTGCTCTGGATGTAATCTACATAGCCCTTGTGGATCAGACCAAGCTTTGCTCTGGATGTAATCTACATAGCCGTTGTGGATCAGACCAAGCTTTGCTCTGGATGTAATCTACATAGCCGTTGTGGATCAGACCAAGCTTTGCTCTGGATGTAATCTACATAGCCCTTGTGGATCAAACCAAGCTTTGCTCTGGATGTAATATGCATAACCCTTGTGAATCAAACCAAGCTTTGCTCTGGATGCTTGATATGATTTAGTAAAAAAAATCAATAAAACCGCTAGCTTATTTTAGAATTAGCTAAACTTTCATAATTAAATCTACATACTTTATATTTTATGATCCCACATTGTTTATTGACAGCAATGCATAAACTAAATAATTATTTTTAATAGTGTACCGGGTACATAATAATATTCAAAATTTAAAAATCTAAACCAAAAATTAAAATGTGTGTAGACAACAACATTAATGTTACTTCCCTGAATGTTTCAAATTTATTTACTATTAAATATAAGCCAAAAGATTTTATAAAGTATAAATAATACCTTTTCCATCTGTCTGTTCCTTGTTAATATCTGGACCCTCACCCTGAGTTCTCATTTGTTCTCGTAAATGTTGGACTAATTCAGGGTTCGCTTGCTGCATCTGAGCTGCCATTTGCTGTGAGCTAAACAGAAAGTATATTTTGTAATTATGAATATTCACAGGCTTTGAAAGTATAAAAATTACCAAAGCAAAAATGTCCATGAAGAGATTGAATCATAATACAATGAGCATCTTATAGTTACATGAATTTGCATATTAAAATAATAATGGAAGGATGCTCAAAAAGAGAAAGAAGAGAAAAGATGACACTGTTGTTTTTTTTCAACTTCTAACTTATTTTTCTTGTAATAACCAACATGGCTACAGTCTGTTGTTCTATCGATGTTGACTTTCCCTGACTAGCAGTAGAACAAGAAGCAAAGACAGCAGGATGGACAGGGTTTCTAATGAGGGGCATTGCCCAGAACAGAATTTGATGCTCTGTGTTCCACTAGATTTTAAAAGGATTAAGAAGAAGGATAAATACTCCCTTTTTCAAATATTCTATAAAAAAAACAATTTGTGCTTCAGATCAGGGAAAAAACACAGTATATCTATTCTTTGACACAAAATTTGCCTAGACAGATGCATGGCCTCTCTGGATGATTGTGCGAGTATATGTGGTCAAAATATTAATGGCACAATGCAACCTAGACAGACAAAGTTAGAACTTACGCTTGCAATAAACTGGAAAAGCCACCTCCTTCTGCTGGGTTAGTCCCACTTACTAGACTTGCCAACCTGAAGGAGAAGTGCCATTGCTTGATATATCATTTATACAAATGAATAACTAATTATAACTAATGATAATTCCAAATCTGCTATTACAAAATCTTTTTACTATAGTTGATTATTTTAATTAAGCTAAAATTGTAAAAAGTATGAAAATCTTTTAATAGTTTATAATTACCAGCCTATATTTTAAAAACTTTTCAAAAATGTAGAAATACAAATATAGATGTATTTATTCTGCAGATATTCTGATATTTTTTTTTTGTTGAATATAATTTCAAAATTTAACATGTTAAAAAAAAATCCTTAAAATGTCAGTGGTTCCAAAACTATGATGGATTTTTTTTTTTTTTTTTAAAATGTAGCAAAGAAATGTGTAATGAAAACTACAACCTCTTAACTTTTATTAAGTATGACAGAAACCAAATGAAACTTTGAGCTCTGAAGGCAGTGATGATCACAAATTTATGGTTAAATATTTATAGCTCTTATCTTTAGAGTACATGTAACAGAATTCTTTTTGCAGTATATTACTACAAAATTTGAGGTGTTAAGTACTACTACAGTTCCATAATTTTCTGTAGACCCTTGAGAGTAAATAGGCTAAAGATGCTCTTCTAAATAAGCGTTTAAATTTATTAGGGTTAGACTGAAATTATTACATGTTGCATAAACATCAGGATGTAAAAACAATTCCTCAATTTAAAACAAAAAACAAACAAAATAAAAAGATTATAAAGTTTTTTGTACTAATGTCTTGATAACTTCTAGAAAAATTATTTGAATTTCTTTGTTATATTTGTGGTTCTAAAAAGTTTAAAAACCACTGCTCAAACAAAAAGTATGCTTCAAATATTTGAAAATAATAATAAAAAAAAAATCAACAATTCTCTAAACTATAATAACTAAACAGTTGTTCAATAATTTGAAAAACCAGCACCTGACTATAAAATTACAACGAATATCTACATAAAAAAATGTAACTCCTTAAGAAACCCATGTCAATGTCCACCATTCATCAATGAAAGATTCAAAATAGTGTATTTCTCCATAGCATTTTTATGCTCTACCATTAGTTTTCTTCAATTCATACTTTCTTCTCAACAATCTGAGTGAACAAATTATCTAACAGATCTACTTTTCAGTTTTTTAAAAGAAAATGTATTTATTTTTAAAGCCAAATTTTATATGCTGTCAGTTTTGTAAAAACAAAATTAGGCAAATGTAATTTTTACATGGCGAAATAATTTCAAAGCTTTTTTTGAGGGAAAGGGCAAGCTAATAAGTATACTTTTGTGCTATAAATATATATATATAGCACCTTGTTCTAAAAAACAAACAAAAAAAGAATGGGTTTGACAGATATCTAAGAAATGTGTTTTACTTAAACAGTAATCAGCAATTTTTTGTCTAGCCTCAAGGACTTATGAAATAGCAATCTTCTTTATGAAAAAAAAATTAAAACATTCAACGAAAAAAAAAAAAAAGACAATACTACACACCTGTCAGAGTTTAAAAATAAATTTTCCTGACTGAAAAAAGTAAATATGTACTTTGTGAAATACAGCTCTAAATACTCCCAAAACACTGGAGACATTTTCAGATTCATTAAAGTTTTGTTCTATAGAATATATTTTAGCTTTTGGTTTTCAAAAAGTCAAAAATGCTATTACCGGTATTTAAATAATTTTGAATAATGACATTTTTTTAATGCTTCGTCAATTATTACAGATGATGAGATGAAATGCCAAAGGCTTGTTTGTTTAAAAAAAAAAATCATTAAACTAAATAGTGAGAAAGAACTTACATTTGTTGAACCTGAGGATTTGACATCATTGTTGTAGCCTTAAAAAAGAATGAAACTAAATTATAATAAATGCAGGAAAGAAAATATTTTTTTTTAGAAACAGCAGTCTAATCAGAGATACAGCACTAGAATTTCTTTACTCTCATCTTAGTAAGTATCAGCATGTCATTGTTTTTTACTTATGGTACAAAGAAGAAAATGGCTTCATGGCATGGAGAAAAGACTGATTTAATCAGTTAAATCATGATCATCAGAAGTGAAATATTATTGATTTCTAAGCTGGATTACCCCTTTTTTTAAAATACAAGTACATTAACACAAACATAATGGTGGAATCGCAGGCAAATGACAAAACTCACCATATTCATAATGTTAGGATCGCTGAACAATGTACCAAAATCCATATTTCCTAAACCACCACGTAACATATTTCCTAAATTTCCAGAATTAAAACCAGCCTGTAAAATGAAATTATGATAGAGATTATTGGTCACAAAAATTGTATATCCAGTATAAAAAGTTATCTTTAAAAGATTTCAAACTAGACTATAAGTGACAATTTTAATTTAATAAACAAATGTTAATTGTCTAATTTTAACCTTTTGAACCCACCAGCCCAATTTATCGGTCTGTTTAAAAAAAAAATCCATGCCCCGCCAGACCGATATATCAGTCTCGCGCACCTTACCTTAAACCTAATGATCGTAATTAAAAATGTAAAGCATTATGACATGATTAGGAATTAGTTATTTGTTTCGGGAATAAGGGGAAAGTTTTAATTAGCGACAAGTGACGTGACAGATCTTTAAAAAATAAGAACGCTCTAGGCGACGCAAAAAGGAAGACGCTTCTTGTAGAGTAGTAGACTTGAGTACAATAGAATAGATACGGATTTACGGACATAGCTGACATCGGACGATTCCCTTCTTGATTATTAAATATCTTTATAGAACAACATCAGCGTTGACTACATATTTGATTGTTTCGGCCTTTCGCCGGTGTTACTGAATTAGTTGAGTTCAGCGTTACTTCCAGTCAGATCTACATATTGTCAAGAATCAACACCGCGCGGAGGCTTTAACAAAAGAAAAAAAATGTCACGTAAAAATATTCGACTTATGGTAAAGACAATAATAGCAAGCCCATGAGTTTTATATTTTTTTTTAAATGGTAAATTGATTGAAAAGACACTCTATTGATTCAGGTGATCGTAGGCTAATCCAAAAAATAAACTTTGCATGAAGCAGTGAACTATATCCTCAATGTTCTAAGAAACAAACTAGATCTAGAAAATGATAGCAATGATACTAATGATAGTGAAATGGAGATTGACTCGACGATCATCTAGATCTAGACGAAATCGGTACAGTGACAGTAAATGAAGATACTAGATCTACATCTGTATCAGCACCAGGTCCATCGAAGGAATGAGGGGTCTACATGCTGAGAAGACTGGCATACCAAGAAAGAATTTAGGAGATAAAGATACTAATGTATTTCTCTCAAAATAAAATAGTTCATTTAAAAGTTTTAATACCAGTACTTTGTTTTTATGCATGTTTGTGTAAAGTCTAATTTTTTCCTCAGGAGCCAAGGGGAATAGAAAACTAAGGACAGGGTAAAGAATGTTAGTACTGCATTATGTATTAATTAAATCCTACATGTTAATCTAGTCAGGCATGTTAATTAGTGACTTAAAATCTGTCATTAGTTTTTCTGGCTGATTTAGGCAACCCATTCTATTCTCTAATGGCACTAAATAAAAAGGAGCACTTGTATGAATTTGTAACAATTAGTATAAGAAATGAGCCTTCATCTTTGTCTGAGTATTTTATTAGGTTGTGTTTTTGTATTTTTAAGTTGTGGTTTAGTATTAATATTGATACTCAGTGGCATAGCTAGCTTATAGGATGCCTGGTGTGGTAGCTCATAATTAAAAGAGCAAAACATTTTTGTTCCTAAGACATTATACATTTAACTTAAGAAAGAATATAGGAGTCTAACAAAGTAGCAAAGTAAATTAATTTTTTATTTACATTTCAAATACAGTAGTTTGTATGTGTTCATGTATGTACTATGTTCAGTTTTTACTGAGAAGCTCAGGGAATAGGAACTTAATACATCCTGGGGGACGTTTGATCACCACTTGATGCCCACAACACCCGCACATTGCTAGCTACACCTATGTTGATACTCTACTGTTTAGTCTTCTGTCCTAAAAAGTCAGTTTAGTGATTTTACTAATGTTGCAACTCTAGTCAAATGTGAGTATTAATTTCAACATAAAAAGCCAGGCTATTAACTTCTAAATAAGAGCAGTCAGATTATTAACTTCTAAATTAGTGCAGTAAGATTATCAAAATTAAATATTCCTGAAATGAAACTAACAACGTAGTTAGACTAAACAGATTTTTGAGACACTTTAATTTTGCTCTTAATAACTAATGAATGATAAGATTTGTATAAAATGGAACTTTTTTTTTTACCCTGCCCCTATTTCTCCTCCCCCCCTCTTGTGTGGTCAATTAGCTAGTAATTCTTTTGAATTCCTAAGAAAATTGCTAGAGTCATTTTTGAGATCAGTGTTTAGGTTTTTCCACCCAGTTCCCATGAATTTGGAAGTTGAATAGATAAATCAAAAATATAAAAATAATTTTTTTGCTTCATATGCTAAGATAAAGTTAAGTGAAAACTTTCTTTTCAAAAGCCTAACTTACTAATACAAATCTGCGATAAACACAGGATTGTGCCTATGACACTTTTTTTTAAATTTGTATATTATAACATAGGACAATAACAAATAAACAGAAAAATAAAATTTAAATCAAAGATGCAAGTGAAGCCCTAGGCTCATATTGTCGTCGTCCCCCTGACTTTTACAAATAAGTAATTTCTTAAAAATGTTTGTTGGTTCTTACCTGAACAGCAGATTCCTTTAATTTCTGTTCTGCTATTTCTAAATTATTCTGATAACTTTGATTGTCTGGATCTAATTCTAGAGCTTTTCTATAACATTCAAATGCACTCTCATGATCTTCTAGTGCAGTGAAAGCAATACTGTTGGAAAGGAAACAAAAATACAATAATATATAGTTTTTAATAAAGACAAGTTTTTGTCTAATGTTTTTTTAAATGAATCTTTTTTTTTTGTAATGTTAAATCAATGTTGACATTTAAAGAGAACAGCCGATGTTTGATGTTGTGACTTACCCCATTCTACCATAAGCTTTACTATAACTAGGATCAATTGCTAGAGCTCTATTGCAGTCCTCTATTGCTTGTTGATGTTTGTTCAGCTTGCTATAAGCAGCAGCTCTGAGATGATGTAGATAAAAAAATAATTTAAAGACCAACTGAAGAGGTTTTTTTCTAAATTGAGATAGAGATTGATTTTGATATTAGATAGCATTAAAGTTAATTCCTAAAAAGTTGAGATTTTAGAAAAGCGTATTTATATTAGAAAAAGTATATTGAAAGTGTAAAAGATAATGAGATTTGAAAATCAGCTTCAATGGCCAAAAGCGGAAGTGACGTAGTGTAATGGACTGAGAATATGTAAATAAAAATAGACATGGCTGGATACATTATTGATAGCGATTCAGATGATATACATATCTAGATCTAGCTGTCAAACAATTTTAAATGATACTTATGATGGGATGGACCAAAATGACCCTGAAGATAACTCTTCTACTTTTTCAAAATATATTATAGAGCAGACTATTTAATTAATATAATTATAGATAGATTAATAGATAGGCAGACATGCCTACCCCCAAGACCCAGAATGTGGAACACTCAAATTGAAAATGTGGAATTTTGGGCCCCAATGTGGAACATAAACGCGTTTATGTTTGTCAGCCATATTGTTTGCAATATAAATAAAACTTCAATGATATTACTTTAATAACAATACTAGTTTGCTTCCTATAAATTAGATGTAAATAGTTTAATATAATTAAAAGTAAGAAAACCTTTAATTCATAATTATGTCCTTTGTTTGAAATCAATAGTTCTAACTCCTATGTGATTATTCTAGATCTACTTGATTATCTATCCTTTTCTAGAGCTCTACTCTAGTCACTCTAGAAGTTGTCTCTAGTGCTAGATCTAAAATAATTTAAGAGTCTGTCTACTAGTAGTACTAGTCTAGGACTAGACCTACATGTAATAAGTCCTTTAAGTCTAAGAACACAGATTATAATAATTATATTAATTATAGATCGAATCTAAATATTTATGTCTAGATCTATGGACTTATTGAGAACTAAATTTTTTACATATGATAATGATACATAGAAATCTAGAGATCTATCACCTTCTAATTCTATTTCTCTAGATACTAAGTAAGATAGATCTAGATTTATTATCATCTAGACTCTAGTTAAAATAGTTAAATCTAGTTTCTAGTAATCTAGTGCTAGATCTAGACTCTCTAGATACTAATTTATACTATGTATCAACAATGTATGTAGTTAATGTAGATCTAGTATGTAATAAGTAGATATAGAAATATAGACTATAGCCTTATTTAGATCTAGGCCTTAGCCTTACTGTGTCTAAGTTAATTAATTACATTTAGGTCTAGATCTAGATCTCTAATAACCTATTTCAAGTATTTGAAAAAAAAATCCTTTTCTTAGATTACTTAGAAACCTAAACTTAAGGCTAAGAAGTTAAGAACTTAGTCTTAGATCTAGAAACCAGTTGAGTTAGTCATGTTAGTCACGTTAGTGTTAGAATTCAGAATAGCGCCTTTGTCGGGAAAAGAAAGGGATTTGAATGGAAAATTAGGCTTATTAGCATTAATAGATTCTAAGAATAGATCTAGTATCTAGACCTAGAGTAGTTCAACCATATCTTCGTACATTTAGGCAGGACACACCGGGTCCGGGAGGAGATGAAATGTAAACAATAAACACAGACCTAGATATATTTTATTTTGCATTCAGTATTTTCATTTCGCATTATTAATAAATAATGAAAAATCGGCGATTTTTTTTTTTGTGTCGGAATTCAGTCTTGGCGGAACAAAAAATCGTGAATGCGGAACGGCGGAACATGTGAGCTTTTTTGATGCTTTTGCGGGACGGTTCCGCATAATGCGGGACTGTAGGCATGTCTGGATAGGACTAGATCTATTATAATTATACTATTAAAACTATAGTGTAGCCTAGGCGTTACTAGATCAATGTTTGTCTTTTACATAAACACACAGCAATACAAGTCAGTGTTACGTTTTATATTCTAATATGGGTAGACAGAAAATAACCTGTTACAAAAATACACAGCATTTCTTGCATCTAATCTGATAGCTTGTGAGTAACTTTCCAATGCATCAGAATATTTTTCTGATTTCATAAATTCATTCCCTGTAAAAGAAAAAAAAATGTTTTAAGAATGTCATGTAGAGGGATTTTTAGTCCATTAGAAAACTACACTTTAAATAATATACACAATTCTGGCTAAATAATATAACATAATGATAAGTATGTGCAACCTTTATTCTTGAGCTTTTCAGCTTCCTCCTTCTGCTCTGGAGTAGCTTCATGTAATGATAGTGATGCAAGATCTGATTCAGTCTGGAATGATAAACATTGCTTATATAAATATGTTATTGTGTATGGTACTTCTAATGCAAAGGAATAATAACAATTTACTCTTCTTCTAGCCAGCTTTTTAATGCAGACTGTGCCAAAGAAAAATAGTGTGCTGTTTTCTTCAATTGTTCAGCACTGCCGTACAGGATCTTGGTTATGTTGGGCTGGAGTGGTAGTAGGGTCTGCCTAAGGTGGATTAGGAAGGGGCATTAAAAAAGGATATGGTTTACAGTTTTAAAGGGTGGGTGCAGTGTTTACAAAGGGGGAGTTGTGTGGGATTTATTTTATTGAGATGGCAATTCACTCAAACATATACTGAAGCCAGAAATAAAGATGATAAAGAAATGTTTTTCACCATTTTCATTGCTCCCTTGAAAGGAATTTCACTGTAGAATTGCTAGGGCTAGATAAAGAAAGCTTAGTAATTAGAAAGAAGACAGTGTGAACATTTAAAGATGTCAATCATATAATATATTCACTATTATAAAAGTGGAGAGAGATGGTGACTAAGAAAGCTATGGACAGTAAAAAGCATTGGCCACAGCTCTTGAAGAAAAGTTTGCAAAATGAAAAATAGCTGGGTCCTTCATCACCAATACTACCTTAAAATGTGGATGAGAAAGTATCTCCAGAATAGAGCTCTACTGACAGATGAAAAAAGTGCTCTAATAATGACAAGAGGAACCACAGTCATCCTAAAATTGGAGGAGGCCAGCTACAGTTTAAATAAAGAAATGCCCAAAGGTGCAGCAAAAAAAAAAAATAGTTGGAGATAGATCAGAAATATTTCTAACATTTCCACTACAATAGACCAACCTCATTTAAGTGGGCATTAAAAATGTCCAACAAGTTTTGCCGCACTGCATATTTTCTAGCATGCTCTTCATCACTAGTGTTAATCTTATAAACTTGTTCTAAACACTGAACAGCAACTGTAGAGAAAAAAATGTTTTGTTATTCAAAGAGTGATACAACAGAATGAATTTCACATTTCACAAATGACATAATAAAAACAGCAGTATTTTACAGCTAAACAATTGCTTTTAGATAAAACCACTCAACTAACAACTTAAGCAAATACACCTAAAATCATCATTGGTTAATACCAAAGCCAAGTTGCCCCTAATCAACTTTGTAACAAATATGGCTACAGACATAGAGTAACATAGTGAAAAATAAATTATACTACAACCTAAGTTCTGGATGTCTAAATAAAGCATATAATATAAATATATCAGGACTTTAAGGGAATTGAACACTATTTTAAAATAAGATTATTTTTATCTAGAATTTTCTCACTACACTAAGGACATATAATTGCAAATAAATGTAGAAGATGTTTTTAATTAGGAAAAGCTCTGTATATTGTGCTGAAAGTTGTTCACCCATTTTGACTCAAGTAACAGTTCCTTCTTGTTCTATCTTTTAACTCATCTAGTACTGGGTTTACTTAGTCATGTGAAATACTGCACTCATACATAATCTCGGAATCAAAGACATTGCCTTTATTATTATAGTACTAATGTTGTGTCTGATGAGATTAGGTGAACACAGAAGCTTCAGGAAACAACAACGAGACACTGGAAATCACAAAATTAAAATGCTGACTGATTACTCACTACCAATTTTTATGATCAGCAGGGGAAGGTGGTTATGAATATACAGGACTTTTAAAAAAATGTTTCTTAAGCAATTAGTTAATGGGTGAAAATATTACCTTCTAAACTTTCTGAAGCTTCATCATCTAGTTGTCCTGATTTTTTCTGATCTTCCAAAAACTTCAGTATTGAGAAAACCAACTGGTGAACATCAGCCATTCTTGTGGCTGAAATAAGGAAAGAGGTGTTCAATAAAAATGATACATCTTTGTATTCTAATTCAACATTAAAAGATATATATCTAGAATGATACATATATATATATTAAAGTGATTAAATGGAAAAAAAAAGAAGCTGTACTTTTATGGTAAAAAAATTATGTGTTTTTTTTGTCCACCAAAAATGTTGAAAATAATGTAACGCTCAAAACAATCCACAACTCAATCACTTCATGCATGTGAAATTAATTAGAAAGTACCCTGAATGAAAATATATGACAATTATAGTCATTTTCGTGTAACGAAAAGGTTAAGCCCTGCCACTGCAATTTTTATGTTTGATTTTTATAGCACCACAATGGTTAGGAAAAAAATTGCAAACATTTAATAAATATTCTTGTCATCCATTTGTCTATAAAAATAGAGATATGTTTTTATAATTCACTACACTTAGTTACAATAAAATAAGATGTCAAAGAGGGTCATGTCAATAAGGTCTAGCGCTGACATTCATGAACACTGTCACCATTACCCGCTTTGCAAGTTAGAGAACACTCTCAGTGCACTAAGGAAGACTTTATAATTACTGTATTTAAAAAATGTAATCATCTTTCAATTTTCTTTTTTTTTATATCAATTTCTTATAACACCGACTCAAGACAGATAGGTCAGTGGTACTTTTCCCCATTCTAAATTGCTCCTTTCTCTACTTAAAACTCAAGCCACAACCAGGCCTTTAGACAGTAGTAGAGTAGTAGTGGACCTTAGTTTTTTCTCATTCTAGTTAGAGGACTTAGACGGGTCTTAGAGGTAGACTCTATTATATAAATAATAATAATATAATTATTAATAATAGGTTGAATAAGACATATTGTCACATATCTAGCTTTTAAGTCAAAGTCCTAACTTAGGACCTAAGTATTAAAATAATAAAATTTAAAAATCCAGTTCATAGTAATCATATTCATAGACTGTCATAGATTATGATAGATCATTATTGACATTATCATAGTCTAATTAGATGATTGAATCATAAGAATCAGAATGATGATTCATTGATTGTAATTTGTATGTAATAGAATCATTAGATTCTTATCATTCTATATTTATTTAATTTATAAAATTATAAATAGATATGAATATGATTATTTCATAATTTCAATTTTTCATAGATTTTGATAGATTTAGATTTTTAGATCTATTCTAGATCCAATTCCTACGTAATCTAGTCTACATGTGTATTATTTATTGCATATCGTTATAAACCTAGAGACGAGATATTTTAATTTGAAGAAATAATTGTAGATTCCATTTACTTTAGATCTAGACTGTAGATCACTAGATCTAGAACTGTATCTTCAAATAATCTTTATCTAATAAACACAGCACTGCCGTTTGCTTAGCTAGTAGCTTCCCTTTTCTGGAGGAAATGACAGATACTTCCGACTTTTCGGTATCGGTTAGTTCATTAAGGTAGTTGCCAATAAAAAGAAAATTATTAAATAGATATTAATATTTTGTCTATATTCTTGGCACCTCTAAAAGAGCATTTGCATTTCAAGATAAAGAAAATCGGTTAGCTCTAACTTTAGGGTAGATATCAATGAAAAGAAAATTATTAAACAGATCTCGATATTATGCCTATATTCACATTTGATTAGAGCATGGTGATTAAGTAGCCTAACACCTTTAGTAAAATCTCTAAATTTAGAAACCCTTCAGGATAGAAAACTTAAAATACTCTGAAAGGCACAAAGATAAAGGCACATTCCTTGTTCCATATCCTAGGAAAAATGTGTACAATTGCTCCTTCTTCCCGTCCATTGTGCTATTGGAGCATGGGATGGGTTGCCTGAATCAGCCAGGAAAACTAATGACTTAAATTGGCAGGAATTAAGTAATTGATTAACATGCATGAATATATTGACGTAGGAACACGTGTATGATTCAATCATCTTTTTTTTTTATAAAATACGATTATATAGGCCTATTTTATATTATTGGCACTTTTAAATAGACCATTTAGGCCTACATTTCAAGATCGAGACCAAAAGCTGCGAGAGAGAAAAAAAAACAACAACAGAACAAGCCTACAAGTAGGGCAAGCTTAAAGGAAGGGGTCTTTTTTTCCACAAATTAAGACTTACCTAGACTTAAGGCCCATAATATGTCTTCCCGCGGCGTTCGTTGCATTGAACGGCAAGCTTTCTTCACACTAGTCTCTTCCCACGGATTTTTAGGTTTTTCTAAGAGACTAATGTTATACGTTGACGGCTTCCATGTTCCACTTTGGTAAGCGTGCTTTGTCTTGCCTAAGGATAAGTCCCGCGAATCTTAGACGACGTTTGGTCACCATTTGACCGAAGGGATGAGTGCCCATTCGAGGAAGGACTTTTGTTATTTGTTAAGGCCTAATGTTATTACTATAGATCCTTTTCAGCCACCATTGTTAAACCACGTTTATGAATTTTTATGGATGACTTCCACCTCTCGTGGCAGTTAAGACGATGATTGTAATGAGGCGATGGATCTTGGACTCCAGGCTGATTGATTTGTTTGCCCAGATAAGCCGCGATTTTTGGAAGACGGCTCCTGCTTTCCCTACCCGACATGCAAAATCGTGATATGCTGCTTCATCGCTTGTGATAAGGCTGAACTGTTCTATCTGTTCAAGATCTGTATGACCAATGTTCTGTTAGACACCTTATTTATAGTTTAGTTATTTAGCGACGCACCATAGAAGACGCATATTGAACGGGACTAGTGACGTTTGGGATATGTTGGGTTAGGGACCGGAAAATGAGTTAGCGATATAATCCTCTAGGGTAACGACGTGTTTAGTGACAGAGACTTTTACTGTGGCCTTTTTTTGGAATAAATACATGTTACATTGTTCTTCAGCGTTGACTACATCTCTTTACTAGTTAAAACCGATGTGTTTGTTTTGTCTGGATTGTTGATCAACTACACGGAATACACCCGAACAATAATACCCAAACGCTTGCAGAGTAATTGGTTGAAATTCATCAGTCATCCATAGTTGACCTCAAGACAGCCTGAACAAGCAACATCACAGTTGATAGGAGTACTAGTTGACCTGTAGCCAATATACGCTCTACTTTGGTTTTATCAAGATTTATCAGGGGGCTAATTTTGAGTGCGTCATTATCGAGTCTCTCTGACATTTCTAGTAGGCTATACTTTTAATTCTATTTCATAGTAATATGTTATATTTTCTGCAAAGTCCAGGTCCGTAAGTCGGTTTGGTTCATGCCATGGGATACCAAATGCAGTCTGATTCATGTTTTGTTTTTTTCAAAACATAGTCTATGACAATCAGACAGAAAGGGGGATAAGTAAGTTAAAGTAAGATACACCCTAGTCTCACAACCGTCTTGAAGTTGAAGAATTCCGTTATTCCATCGTCTCTTCTAACATTTGATTTTCTGTAGAGATTTTCAGACTTTGGACAAATTGTTACGGGATAACATATTCTCTAGCTATTTTACAGGGAATCGCGATTGTGCGCTATCAAAAGCTTTTTAAAAGTCTACTAAACTTATCACCAGGCTTTGCTCGATGATGGTTCCCAGGACAAAGAACTGTTCAGTGCATGATCTACAACATATTCTTTTTAAACATAAATGAGGTTCCTTCAAAGAAAAAGATTATAAATGACCAGTGGTATAGCCTATATCGAGGGCACAAGGCGTCCGGGGAAACAATTAAGGCTTGTCGGAGCCCCACCCCATCCCCACTAACCATTAGGTACGTAGGCCACGTATAGAATCCATATTTGCATAAGAACAGTCACCAGTAAACAAAACTTAGCCGACGTATAATGTAAACGAAATTATCGAATCAACATTGACACTGACAGTCGCACCTCTTTACAGAAGTAGGCCTACTTTTTCATGATTTGCACTCGATAGGTTGTCAAAGTTCATTGTTTCGACCGGCTCCTTCTCTTTGCTTAGAATTTCTAAAGTCAGACAAACGATCCTATCTCATTAAAAAAAATCTTTAAATTTAATATGTAAATATGCAAGTTAAAATAAGATTTAGATAATATTGAATGAAGTGTTATCTTATCTAATATAATACAGACGTTACTTCAAAAAAGAAGATGATTACGTCCTATGTACGCGTCATACATTCAGTCATGCATATTAACCGATGACTTAAATTCTGCCAAGTCACTGGTTTTCCTGGCTAGCTCAGGCAACCCATTCCATGCTCTAATAGCACTAAGGAAGAATGGGTATTTGTACAAATTTGTCCTAGCATATGGGATGAGGAGTGTGCCTTTATCTTTGTGTCTTTCTGAGTATTTTATTAAATCTTGTTTTTGTATTTGAAGATTATGGTTGTGTTTTATGTATAATTGCTACTTTACTTTTGCGTCTTCTGTCCTGAAGGCTTTCTAAATTTAGTGATTTTACTGAAGGTGTTACTCTAGTCAAATGTGAATATTCGTTTGTTATGAATCTCACTGATCTATTTTGTGCCTGTTTTAGTTTCTTAATGTTTTCTTGAGTTGAGGGGTCCCAAACAGAGGATGCATATTTTATTCTATTATTGGCCTAACCAAGGTTAAATAACATTTTAGTTTTATGTTCTTATTTGATTCATAGAAATTTCTTTTAATAAACCCTAATGCTTTGTTTGATTTTTTTTTTTTATAGTTTCATCAATATGGGGATTCCATGACAGTTTTTCATTTATTATAACACCTAGGTATTTTGCGTTTTTAGTTTGTGTTACTGGTTTACCGTGGATAGGGCCTAAGATAAGTGGAATTAATTTGTTTTAGCTTTTTTGTTACTCTTAATAACTGACATTTTATTTTTCTGGATGTTTTGATACCAAACGTTCCGGCATCAGGGTGGCGGGAAGCCCTTAGCAGTTTGACACTACCTGTGACCACGGACGCAGCCTATATCAAAGATTGGCCGCTTTAGTCAAATGAGAAGTTGCAAAGAAAAAAAAGATAGTGAGATATGCCCACTGGCGGATCCGGGGGGGGGGGGCGGTGGGGGCGATCGCCCCCCCCCCCACGCGGCCGACCCCCCCCCCCTACGAATTTTAGTATAGAATTTACACAATTTGTATACGAATTTATTACTAATGTTAATAATATATACTAATTATTTATATTTCAACCTATTTTTAGATTATTTCGCCCCCCCCCCCTTTCTAGTATTTTGGCCGATTTGGTAGGGTCGGGAGGGGGCGATGGCATCAATCCGCCCCCCCCCCACCACAAACTTTAGAGTGGGGGGGCGGTCCTATTTATTTACAGAAATCACATATTGCTAACAGAATCAATTAAATATCTATATGATTAAAACTTGTTATTGGTATTTTAACCGGTCTTTATATTATGTCGTTCACCTGTTGGCCAATTGGAAGGGGAGGAGAGAATACCTCTACTGCCCTTCCCATCTAAGCCCTTTGAGTGGGGGGGGGGCGGTCCTACTTTTATGAAGAAATCATAGTATGTGAACAAAATTAGTCGAATATCTATATAATATAAACAGGTGTGATACATGCAATCACCTTCCCTCCATCGGACAAACCAATACTTTTTCTTTTTGTATTATAGTAAGAAATTACACTAATATAATTTATATATGCTATAAAGTAAATTCTTATATTGAGTCGCCCAACCCCTATTCTTGAATGCAAAATGCAATCATTAGGAGAAATTATAAAAAGGAGCGAGGATTAATCGTTTTCATTTTACCGCCATTCCCCTTTCCAGATCGTTTGTGTAATTTCACATGAATTGATCATAATTATTTTAAGAAAGACTTTGCTTTGGAAAAGTTATAATTCAAACGAAATGTTTCAATATAACAGTCACGATTGAGATGAGTTCAAAAGCCAGATAATCTTTTCTTAGTCGACTTTTTCCAACCTTTATTCTATCTCATATTTTTCTAGTTAAATAAATTTAGGACTATAACTCACAATTAATATCTGAATTTTATTGGATATTAATAATCGAAATTTTTTTTCGGCGGCGATCCTTAAAGCCTTAATCTAAATATGTGGGGTATCTTATCTTTTCAAAGAACAAAACGCTTGTATTTGCAATGTAATAAGGGACTATAAATTCATATATAAATATTTTTCCACATTATTCAAAAAGTCTTTTATAATAGAATGAATAATGAGCTGTAGGTCAGGAGAATGCGTTACTGCAGTGAAGAATGCCAGAAAACGCTTTTAGCATCGAGGCTTCGCCCCGAACCCCACTAATAAATAATGAGCTGTAGATGTCAGGAGAATGCCTTTCAGCCGTGAAAAATGCAAGAAAACGCTTTTAGAGTCGAGGCTTCGCCCCGAACCTCACTAATGAATAATAAGCTGTAGATGTCGGAGAATGCGTTTCTGCATTGAAGAATGCAAGACAACGCTTTTTGCAAACCCCACTAATAAATAATGATCTATAGATGTCAGGAGAATGCGTTTCAGCCGTGACAAATGCAAGAAAACGCTTTTTGCGTCGAGGCTTCGCCCCGAACCCAACTAATAAATTTAAATAAATAATGAGCTGTAGATGTCAGGAGAATGCGTTTCAGCCGTGAAAAATGCAAGAAAACGCTTTTAGAGTCGGGGCTTCACCCCGAATCCCACTGATAAGTAATGAGCTGTAGATGTCAGGAGAATGCGTTTCAGCCGTGAAAAATGCAAGAAAACGCTTTTGTGTCGAGGCTTCGCCCCGAACCCCACTAATAAATAATGATCTGTAGATGTCGGAATAATATGCGTTTCAGCCGTGAAAAATGCAAGAAAACGCTTTTGGCGTCGGGGCTTACAGCGCTCTCCCAGACCCCCAAGTTTGCAAGAGAAAGGCCTCAACATGACTGTTTTTGTTCTGTTTTTTTTTTCGCCGAACATTGAGAAACAGTGTTATTTTATTCTCATATATATATATATATGAATTACGCACGTTTATGCATAGGGTTAGGGTTTACTGGGCGTTAGGGTTAGGGTTTGAAAAAAAATCGCCCCCCCCCCCACTCCAAAGTTCTGGATCCGCCAGTGATATATGTTAGGAATATAAATAAAAACCGCTTGACCAATCTTGATAAAAACTTGGCAGAAATGTTCCTTGGGTACTAACTTAGACCGTAGTGTATGTGTAGCCCTAAAATAAAGACCCTTAAAAAAAAAGTTGACCGACACTATTAAAGCTATAGTATCATATGGATTTAGACTTTGTTTACAATGTTGACATGAGAAAAGATCGAAAGGATTTAAATCTAGATCTAATTTTAAGAACTACACTTTGCACATATAGTTTTTTTACTTTGACACATGAAAATACAAAATATAGTCTATTAATTTCATTATTTAATAAAATTAACCTTCAAATTTGTGTTTCAAAAGCATTTTTACATAAATTCGTGCCATATATCTGCGAATTCAGAATTAAAAATATCCTGACTTACTTATATTACCATTCATTTAACAAATCGGGTAAACCCGTTTTAATTGTACTTTAGATCCTATTCATCTATCTCTTATTACGTTTTTAATAGATATGAATTTTGGGTAAATTGACTTTGGGTAAACCCATTTTCGCAAGACAATTTTATTTTCGTATCGAAAGAGAAAAACTTGAAAGAATCATTAGCTATACTTATAACTTATAAGTTTAACATAATACATCTAAATCCAATCCACTAGATTAGTAAACACAAACTAAAACCCGCAGTAATGTCAGGCTAGTATATATATATATATAATTCGTTCTCGCCCACATTACAAAGCTAGTGGGTCAGTGGATCGCTTTTAGTTTTAGCACAGTAGGGTGAGGGTTAATTATAATATATATATATATATATATATATATATATATATATATATATATATATATATATATATATATATATATATATATATATATAAGAAAAGAGACACAGGATGATATGCCTTTAATTAGATTCTATATCACAATTTTCCTTTTTTTTTCATAATGAAAGTGAATAGCAGTATTATAATTGTATGATATTTGTATCTATAATATGTCTGTGCTCCAGAAAGAAAATTAATATTCTAAATTCTATATAGTACAAAAGACTACCTCTGAAAAAAAAAAATAAACGGACTACCTTTAAATTTAATGAAAATTACGTAAATTTAGAGTGTTATATACATATAAATACATTATGTGAAAATAATTACACACACTCGGATCCCCCCCCCCCCCCAAAAAAAAAACAACAACCATATCCTGTCCAATTATTATTATTTTTATTATTTGATCTACATATGCCTATAAATAATATATAGGCCCTATTTATATTTTAAAAAAATATAATTATTCAGATATTTAAAAAATTATTTTGAACATGCATGTCTAGATTATCTAGATTCTAGATTGACACATGAAATGCTTAGGACGTACGAGCGTAGGCCTGATTATCTTCTTTTTTGAAGTAAAGTCTGTAATAAATAAGATAATAAAAAAGATATCTAGATTTATCTATTTTGTCTTAGAGTTTCAGTTATATAATACATCAAGATGCATTAGGAACCTTAATACCGATATATATATTATAGATTTTGTTGTTTATATATGTATCTTTTACATTACAGCCATTACTTTTAAAAGAGAAGATAATTACATATAATATATAGATCTAGATCTTTTTTTTTTTTTTACCCATAAGTCACTTTGAAACTAAAATTGCGCATGCGTCACTGGAAGAAATTGGATCTAGACGAGCGTGTGTTGACCTACCGTCGCTTTCATGAAAAATAATAAAATGTGTATTAGTTTAAATAATTAGATTGTGTGATGCATTTTACAATTCGTTGTTACTGAAAATTAAAAGATGTTCGAGGAAAACGAAAAAGAATGGATTCTAGAAACTATCAATCATTTGAAACACAGGAAAGCTCGGCCTGATTTATCACGCATAAGTCTACGAATGAAAAAAAGATATTTCATGAGTTTTGCGCAAACCAAAAGTCTTCTTGAATCACTTATTGAAAGTGGAATTGTTGTGAAAGCAGTGTACAAAAACAATACAAGTTACAGGGATGTTTCGAAGTGGAAAAAAGGACGATTAGGAGGTCAGATTATGAATTCGAACAGAATGCTGAAACGTTTTATTCGTGCAATAGAAGCAATAGAAAAAACAAAAGACACGGGTGTTACGGCTCAGGACATTGAAGATTATTTTAAAGAAAGTCATGGAGAGGAAAAGTGTTTTCTGTCTGGAGCTGCTTTAAGAGATGCCTTGGAAAATGAGATAACAAATGGTTATTTGAAGAAACACTGTAACGGATTACTTGTTCACTATTCAGTTAACAAGGACACATCTGACAATGTGTTAAGTGAGGATGATATTAATGATGTTAAAACAGAATTAGATCTAGATCAGACAACGATGTCTTCAGATCATAGCTTTGATTGTAACTCTTCCTCGGATATTTTATATTTATTATCGAATGTAATCAAAGCTATAAATGAAACACAAAAGTCAGAAGATGTTGGTTCCACTTTGGGAGACATAAAAGACTTCCTAATAATAAAAGGTTTTAACTTTTCTGATGATGCATTTTTGTATGAGTTCTTAGAAAATGAAGTGACCAGAGGTAATTTGAGTAAGAGTGTACAAGACACAAAATACTTTTATTCTGTTAATATGAACTGTGTTCAAATATTAGATCTAGATCTAGATGACTCCAGCAAGACTGAAGACATTGTAAATGAACCTACTGAAACATTTGAAATTAAAAAGCCCAAAGGAAAAGCAAATAGTAGTAGATCTAAATCTAATATAGGTGTTTTTCATTCGGAAACTAACATCAATACAGGAATTAGATCTACTCATGTAGAAAAAGTCAAGAAAGTAAAAATGGAAAAAGAAAATCTTGTTGGGGATATGCAAACACAAAATGCTCCTTTGCGACCACCTTCAAAACGAAAGGTATTTAAAAATAGGATACTTGAGATCTAATTTAGATGAATGCTGTTTTAGCTGTTTAATGTATAACTGCAATCATTTTCTGTACAATTCATGCTATACTATACAGCCTCCCACCAGATTTTAGGTCCACTCATCATTGTCCTTTCAGTTATTTTTGTTTCGTCCTTTATTCGCCATTGCCATGCAGTAGTGTCTTTGACATCTTTGTTTAAACACACAATTCAGTGTCTCTCAGATGATGAGAATTTTAAATAAGTCTGTCTTATCCAACCATAAATCTTCGACTGATTTCTCATCAATAGGGATTCAATACAACTTTCCAGACCTGGCCTTATTAAAATTAAAGGTGTCTCAGCCTGCAGGTCTTTAGTGTAGTAGTTAGGGCAAATCAAGATGTATATAGTTTAAGGCCCCCAAATTTTTGTGCTGACATTTATATCTATCTGTAATTATACAGAGCCCCATCATAGGCATATATCTCTCATAGCCTCTAAAGGGTTTTTCAAGTCTAACCCTAACCTTTTTCAAGTCTAAATACAACACTGCTAGTATTGTGAGACAGCTGATACAAAAGTCTGCACTCAAAGCTGATTCATTTTTTTGGGCGTAATTTAGACATTTTTCTTTGAATAGACCCTTTTTATAGACATATTCATTTGCTTAAAGATTGGAAGATGCAATTATATTAAATAAATATTCTCTTCTTTTTCATCATCTGAACCTCTCTTAAATGGTAGATCTATTTTCTTTGGGTATAAAATGTATGTGTGCAGTAGTCTCTGTAACAAGAGTTCTCCAGCTGTTTCAGAAACTATATATTGCAGCTATGTGTTCTCTATGCCAGTAAGAGTAAACTGATGTAATTAAGGGACACCTTCATAATCATCATATTACACCTAGTGTAATTGATGAACTGTAATCCCTGTATGGCTACTTTCAACATTGGCATTCACCAGAACATCATTATTTGTATCGACTTAACCTGCTTTATCCTTTCTGTAAAGCACATGCCTCAGAGCCATATTTACAGAATGGTTGTGATAATCATCACTTTGTAGACATTGATCTGCAGTTGGAGACTAATATTAATTGTTCTTCCTAACTCTTGTTTGAAGATGACCAAAAGCACTGCTAGCTTTAGCCAGAGGATGATTTCTCCATTAAAAAGTGATTGGAAATTATGCTGGCTTGATGTGTAAAATGATCCACCACATTAAAAGTAGGGGAATTCACAGAAACATGTTCATTTTAAAAAGATGTCCCATTAGGTAGATTTTGGACTTTATTTTATTTTTAAGGCAATGGTTTTACAAAGAGATATAATTTAAGAAAAAGCCATAGTCGCTTGATTGCCATGTCTCTATTTCCACTACGGGTGATTGAAAATTAAATTAGTTCAAATTAAACTATTTTACTATGTACAGAGAACAACATAACACTTTTACCACTTTTCATTAAGTTGAATTTTCAAAAGTTAAATTGTACAAAATACTTCATTCGTAGATGATCGTAGATGATCTATAATAACTCTGATTCTAAGATTTCCTTTTCTACAAAGCTTTTATATCAACTCACTGGTAAAAAAGTCACACAAGAGGACTTAGTTGTTGTTTTTAAATTGTTTGATCTTTCAATTAACCACCAAAAAAAGTCTTGCATTCTAATTATCCACATAAAATTACTGTTTGCTAATCAACCAAGTGAACGATCTATGGTCCATAACATTAGTAATTTTCTAGAGGCCTTCTTGAAAAAGTAATATATTTATTTTTTAATAAACTATTTAAATTCTAACAAAATCCCACTTTTCACAGCGAATCATTAAAGATCACGGTCCAGATTTTGAAATAGAGTTACCCACTAAAGTTAAAAACAAGATCACAACAGGTAAACTTTTATTTAACATTTTTATCTATTAAAATTATTATGATTGCTTTTATATAGCCCAGCTTTCATGCTTTTAGCAGGCTCAGTATGCTTTTTGTGGATCAGTGGGGGTGGTTGGAGATAATGTATATTAAGTGTTTTATAAATAAAATGTTATTATTTTAAAGTCAAATTATTTTTTGTGTGTTTTGTTACTAAAATGATGAAAATCTTGGAAAAAAAAATTATGTTGTTGTCATTAATTCTGTTTTTTTACATACATGTTGTTTTCTGTGAGGAATAAAAATGTGCATGGGGATAGGGTTACTAAAACTATTTTTTTTTATATTATTATTATATAATCTAACATATATATTTGATTTCATTTTAAATAAAAATGAATAGGCTACAAAAGTGTAATAAATAAAGAAAATATTTTTTATAAAGTTTAAACCTTCTAGAGAAAAAGAAAATTTATTAAAAATTCATTTTAAATAAGTGATATCCTGAAAGATTTACACTTATAATATATAAAAATATAATTATACATTTAATCCATAAATATTGAAAATTAAAAAAAAAAGCACAACACATCTTACCATTCAAATTTCATTTTAAAAATTATCAAATACACTCTGAAATTGTATTAATTATTTACATTATATTGCATTCCGTGAAATAAACTGAAAAAGAAGAACCACTAACACAATGTTGTCTTTTAAAAAGAATGTGTTGGTCCTGTATACAATTTAAAATCAAAACAAAGAACAATCACTCTCAAATACCTAAATTTAAAAAAAAAAATAAAAAAAAATTAAACATTAAAAATTACTGAAATAAATTTTATATACCAAGTTATTCCCTGAGAGTAAAACCACACTCCCCAGTGCTAGCAAAGTTAATATCAATGTGTAAAATAACACATTGGTCAGTCAGTGGCCAGTGCTGTGCAGAATGCTTGCCCAATATTTTTTTTTCTGCTTTTCACTTTTGGTATTATATTTCAGATATTAAAGAGTCTATTTATCCAACTCCAACAAATTCACCAGCTTCTGAAAAATCTGAGACTAATGTTTACCACAGGTACATTAACATTGAAAAATATTTTGTTTTTGGTTGCAAAGTTAATGAAATCATTGTCATAAGCTTGAACCTTCTTTAAGTTTAAAAATAAAATTAATTTTGCTAACTATTGGACAGTTTTCAGTTTGACAAAAAGAGAAGAGGTCGACCAAAGAAATATCCTTCACCATCAACAAGCTGCAACACTAGTGTTGTTGATCAACTGGAAGAAGATTCCCAACATGCTTCTCTTTGTGATGGCTCAAGTGTTGATAATGGAGAGAGAGCATGTTCAACTTCTCCACACCCTGATATTAGTCATTGGACAGCTGAGCAAGTGGCTTCATATTTCTTGAGTAAAGGTTATGAAGAAGAAGCACAGAGTATGCTGGAACATGTAAGTCTAGAGACTAATAAATACAATATTTAAATTCTTATGCATGATATGAAGCTGGACTTTTTTTTTAGGTTGATAAACCTCCGTTTTATACATTGCTGACCACCTTAAGATAATATTAGTCATGTTATAAATGAATCACACTGGCTACACATAACCTTTGTGTTTATCCATAAGGCTTACTAAAACAATACAGCAAACTTGTCAATTAAAACATCAAAAGTTTCATTTTATTTATATTTTAAAGTGAATTCACAATTATTCATCCAGCTGGAGAAATATAAAAATTGAATAAATAAGAGGGTACTTATGTTAAGCAGATTACTTTTGATAAAATGGTGTTCATAAAGTTCAGTGATGCCCAAAGTACGGCCCGCGGGCCATAACCGGCCCACGATGTGGTTCCATCCGGCCCGCCGAAGCATCAGCACAAAAGTAGATAATCCTCCCCCTTTAAAATAGTTGTAAATGTATTTTTACCTTCGCTAGGGCCCTCACTTTTTCTGTGATGGATTGATACATGACCTTTAACGAGTGTGCGATTATGAGTTTATGAAGTGGAACTCTGATTGTAGAATCTACCAGGAAAAGGGAATGGATCTTTTTTTTGTGTGGAACATGATAATAAGCCAACATATTTGTTTTGTAAAGAGAGTCTGGCTGTTTCAAAAAAAAAACAACAAAAAAAAAACAACATGTAGGCTATAGCGACATTGTAAAACAAATATGAAGGCCTTCTTGGTTTGAGCGGAGTCTAAAAGATTGGTTAAACTACGCCTGGAGATTGGAGGACCGAAAATATGAAAATAAGTTGGTAGTAAAGTTAGCTAAAATGTTGCTCACATTTTAAGTAGAGAAATGAAACCATTTTAAGACGCGTAAAAAATGATAGACTTGAACTATCCCATTAATTAATGTAAGTACTAGATCCAATAGTTTCAAATAGTTTCAGGTGAATTTTGATTTCATTTTTCGTATCTTTTTTGTTGATGTGGCCCGCGACACGCGTTTCGAAAGTTAAAATGGCCCGCAGGTTGAATTAGGTTGAGCATCACTGATATAGTTGGTATATAGTTGTAGTCCACATAGATAGAATGAAATAGTGTATTGATAAAATTTTAAGGGTTCTTCATACTAGAGGAGACAAATAGGCCAATAGAGAAGCAAAACAAAACCCCCCTGAGCTTGCCAAATGTAATTAAGTTCATTGCACTGGTGGGGATGAAAGAGTGCCCTAACAGCTAGTCATAATCCATTTCCATGCATTTAGAATATGCTTAAAATATTCAGTGAAATAGCTTTAAATACTTTCTTTTCATATGTAACTGTCATGTACACCTTCCTCCCCTCAATAGGTCCACTTTGAGTTGGGTCTTATTTCATTCCAGTTTTTCTCTCTTACAATATATATATGGATGTTTCTCTTATATTGCTGTCACACGTTTTTGGTCTCTCTGCTGCTTTGTCATTCTAGCATTTTGTTTTCTTCAATAACATGTTTACATTCATCTTCTTGCCTTCCAATGATTTTATTTTGGCTTCAATACAACTAGGTTTTCATGGGGCTGTAGTTTGCATTTTTTTCCAATGCTAATTTAAGTTATTACTTTGATTTTCTTTTTCCAATGTTTATGTTTAATTAGTCTATCAGTACAGTTGAATCTTTTGTAAACTTTATTTTGTTTATTTAGCTTATGTATTTCTCATTTTAGGTGATGCTTATTTGTTATCAATTTCTTTAACTGTCCTAAATGGTTTCTGCTGAACAATTTAGGCACACCTTCTCCCATCTAGAACTCTTCCACCTCTTTTTCTGTATTATTTTCACTTATTTATCAAATAAAGTTAAAGTTAAGTAAAAGTAAGCTAATTTCCCTTTGCAGACCTTGTGGTTTATGCGGCAGATGATGTAAATCTCATCTCTTTCTATGGTGGATCAATAGTGCCATGTGTCTCTAAACTTCTTTACATAATATAATCTTTAGGCTCATTGGCCAATTTCTCCCTTTTTCCTGAAATATCTTTAATATGCATTTAAATTCAAGTAAAATTGGTCTTACACTGATTGTTGAAATGTTAAATATAGAAATTGCTTGTTTGCAGGACTTGGATGGCACAGCTCTGGGCTTGTTACGACGATCAGATATTGTGGGCCCTCCTTTAGGTGGTATACTGAAAATTAAAAAACTAGGAGTGGCATTGAAGCTGTTTCGGGATATCAGAAACCTTTTATATCAAGGTAATGTTGACAACTATTTGGATCCATATGAAGAAAAGCCATTTCTGAGATCTTGATGACAATACAATGTTTTAGCAATCGCACTGAAAGTGTCCTCAGGTACCGGTACTTAATTTATTTTGTATGGCTGTTGAATATCATTTGAGAGATTTTAATTATTTTAGTGTCCAAGATAAGATCTGTCACTTTGTAACACCATCTTTTTATGATCATGTTTGAAGTTCCAATGCTCAATGTGCATTTTCTCATGTTTCATCATTCCTTGCCAGTTGATACAAAAGGCTTTTGTTTGTATACATGTTTGATATTTTATAGTTTGATTGTCAGTGCTAGGTTTGGTGCCCTTGGTAATTTGTCTATTTGAAAAACATTATTAGTTCAAAATACCTATTCAAGAATCCCTATATTAAGGAAATAATTAAGAAATCAAAGCATAAGGGTTAATTATTTTTTTTTACAAAGCTTTATCAACTTTCCCCGTCTGTTTGGGTTGAATCTTGTACATGTTATTTCTCTCACTTTGACTTGTCATTTGCCGATCAAGTTGAAAATTTGCACAATTATTCATTGTCTGTGAGAACACACTAATCAGTCAATCAATTAACTATTTATTGAATAAATTATGTATCCTTGTTTAGAGGATTAGGTCATTTGCTAAAAATGTTCAAAATATAAACTTTTTTTTTAAAGATTATAAACCTTCTATTTTTATAAATACTGTATAGCTCAGCGGCTAATATGTTGGTCTTCCACCATGGAGGCTTGAACCCTGAGTTCAAATACAGACTCAAGCAACTTAAAAAAAAAATACCTTTTGAAAAAGCAGCACAGAAAGTTTTTTCTAGATACTTCCCACCCTCCAAACTAGTTCACAAATGTGATCATAGTGTGCTTGGAGTATGTTACATTTATTTTTGTACATATTTGACTAAGCTAACATTGACCATTCAATAAATATGTTTTATATTGTAAATTTCTTGCTAGAAATATTACTGCTTGAATGACAATATTTCTGATTGAATTTCAGAAAACGTAGGAATATTCAATACTTCATGCTGATTAAAATTGATATATTATCAATTTTGGTATAATTAAACAAAATGACCTTTTATTTTTCATCTTTTGATATTCAGGCCATTTTTTAGCATCTTAAGTTAAACATTTTCATACTTTAAATTTTGTTTTTGAATCATGTGGTTTTGAATCATCGTTGCATCAGCCCCATATATAGAAAAAGAGCTTCTAAGAAGCATTGGTTGTGATCAATAAGTTTTTAAGTGTGAATGTGTGTCTTGACCACAACATGAAGGCCAGTTTTGCATTGTTAATTAACTTTTTTTTTTGTGTGTAAGTTTTTTAATTTTATTTTTGTGTTTGAATGCTTATAGTTTTTTTTTTGTTTTTTGGTTGGGTTAATCCCTTAAAGTAAAATAGATTAGAAAGATGCATTTTGTTACAGAAAGGGGTAATATTATTGTCACTTTCTGTTGCCCTATATATATGTATTTATATTAAAGAAAAATCATGACTTTTGAAAGAATTTGAGATTGCGCCACATAGCCACCAAATCACATTAAAATGCATAAAGACAAGGTAACTATATCCATCACTACATGCTGGCATTATGTTTTTCTGTTACCTAAGGTACATGTTATTGAAGAAGTCAGTTTAAGACAGGATCAGTTACTTTTCTGAAAGCTTTTACAAATTGTGAGTTCTCTTCAGGTTGAAGAATTATTTTTTTTTAAATTTTTGTAAAAAAATTAATATTTTATATGTGGCATGACTGGAGGAAAAACATTTTGGCAAAAAAGCTCTGATCTTGCTGATATTATTTCTTTTAAAATAGTCATTAAATATAGATTTGTTTTTCTTATTACAATGAACAAACTTTTTACTAATGTAATCATTCCATGAATTAAAAAATTCAAAACGGTCATAATGATTTCACACTTTAGATAACAGTTTAGGTAATATATTCTGTAACTCATTTTACACAATATATATACACGTGAATTGTATTCGAGACATTTGCAAGCGATTATGGCCCACTAAACAGTTTAGGAAATTGATCTGAGAACTTGTTTCCAAATGTGAAATTCTTTATATTTTACAAATTAATAGTAAAGAAAAAAAAAACTATGGTAGAGACCTTATAAAAATTGTATTACCATACTTTCTTTGCATTTTTTATCTACATTGCATACATTTAGACATATGTGTAGCATAGATGTCATATAGATTTTTATTGCAACTATTTTCTTATTATAATCTAAAGTTTTTAGATTTTAACAAAAATATTTTTGATGTTAATGAAGTGAAGTTTTTGGAGGTGATCAGTCCTAGAATGTTATCTTCCTAATTTTGTCTTCTTCACAGAACATGCTTTTACAATTTAAAAAAAAATTGAAATCAAAATTTGTGTATGTGTGCCACTTTGGGCTTCCATATTGTTTGTAAACTCTAGTCTTTGACTTAACTTGTCATTCATTTGTCTGTCTGCAACCTCTTATTAAAAGTGTTTAACCTATTAACAGCTAAATTGTTTGAAAATGTGATTTGTTATGTTTTAACTGCATTAGTTTGAATAGACTTCATGAAATAAAATGAAGACAACTACATTGCAATGAGGTTTGTTTGTTTGGTCTTGTAATTGCTTTTAAGAATATCACTAATCAATAAGACTTTTATTAATTTCACTGTCCTCTTATACCATATATACCATCAACTTTGTTCTTAATATTTGAAACTCACTTGTAAGATAATTGTAAGTCATCTCAAATGATGCATTTGTAAAGACTCCTGGAATTCTACATTAGTATTAACCACTTGTTAAGTAAATCTTAAAGTACATTGTTACTGAGACATGCTTATAGTTCTAAATAATCTTTATTGTATATTGCATTTAATGTAAATCTCAAAGTAAAAGCAAAATATATTTATAATATGCCTTATGCTTCACATCACAGCTTAAAAAAATGTTCATGATAAACATTTTTTTGTTTATATACATAAGGGAATCATGGCAATTTCATGGCTTTCGCAAATTCATATCCAATGTAAAGGTATATATTGCAAATAAAATTACAAAAAGTGTTTAGCATTAATAACATAAACTTGAAATAAACTCATGTTTATACTGGTTAAGATGATTACATCACAAAACAAGGGTGATAGAAAACATTCTTTTCACTGAATTAAATGCAGCTGCTCGACTAATTCAATGTTTTCAAAGGTTGGATGCCTAGTTCAGATGCAAGATTATTCTGTTGAAAAATAAAATCTAATTAATAAACTGAAATTAAATTTTCAATATTAAATCATTTCGAACCTATGTACTTACAGCATAAGTAATCTGGTTTGTATGATAAGGTATTCCCCCCAATGCATTGCACTTGTCCATATGTTTTCTCTCTGGATCACCTGGTACTAGAACTTCCTCTTCACCTGCTGCCTACAGAGAAAAAAACTATTTATAGCTTATACTATATTCTATACTGCCTAGAATCAAATTTCTAATTATCTTCTTTATTTAACAGTTTAGAAAAATGAAGCTTTTAAAATTCTTACTGGTTCTTGATTTCTTAGAGTGGCATTTAACTCTGATATCCTGTCTGTAAATCCTGGGGCAAATGCATTTGGATCTATTGCTACAAAACATTGACCCTGCACACAGGGATAGAAAAAATTTGAATCCCAGTGTTAAATAGTGCATTCAAAGAAAAAACAATGCTTTGATGTCATTTCACCTACGTCATTGCTTTAATCTATTCAGCAGTTCATTTCACCAATGTCATTCCACAATGCATTGAGTGAAAATTTCTTCATTGTTTAGGCCAAAATATATACTTTCAATGAGACCAAACAAGGTCAAATTACTGGTAATTATATAGTTAATTCATTCACACAAGGAAAAGCTGCTTATAGTTTTGTGATGTGTGTCCAATAGGTTTGGATTAAAAAGATGGTCCCTGGTCATTTCATCCCCCGATCTTTTTATCCAACAAATTATAATTGTAAAAGTGATGAAATCAGCAATATTTGTAAATATATTTTTACATGACAAATAGTGTAACACAACTAATAAGAAATAAAATTTAATGTCAAGGATTAATGTCAGGGGATGAAGTGACCAGGGACCATCAAATACATGCAATAAAACTAAATACACACCCAGCTTTATAAAATATCTGCTTATTTTGATATATTATTGGATATCTCAACAAGAATGAAGAGGGGAATATTATAAATACTAAAAGATCATGTCAAAAAATATCAACAAGCATTATAAAGAAGCATATTTATTTATTTATAAATAAGCATATTTATTTATTTGTTGAAATTAGTGCTTCAAGTCAAAGCCTTAACAGCAACATTACAAAATGAATGAGAAAAACTATTTAATTAGGGATAAAGCTACTTTGCCAGTGCACTATTTAATTAGGGATAAAGGTATTTTGCCAGTGCACTCATATGCCTTGCAACTGGCCTGAATAATGCATTATGGGCACAGGGTTTAACTGCATCTAGCATATCTATTTTAAGCTAAATAATTAACCAAATAGAATTTATTAGCTAACATGGGAAATATTATTATCAATTAAATCAAATAAATTTAATTGCCAAAATTAGAGATAAAAACAACCTAACAGAATTTAATTACTAAAAATGTAATGAATATAGAATAACTGTCTTTTCTTTGAGGACTTCTAAGTATATGTGGCTGAGAGGACAAAACTGCTTGTCTAAGGCTCAGCTATCTAACAAAGGGGCTTGAGGTTGAATCCAGACTAAAGCTGAGCTATGTTTGCTGAGAGCCTAATGCAGCATGGAAACCTTCTTCCAGATACTTTCCCTCCCAACAGACCCACAAAAGAGATTGAACCATAGCGCACTGAGCATGCTATAAGCATTTAAAATTTAAAAATAAATCATTTTTAATGCATAATGTATGCACATACATATGAAGTTTTTTTTAAACAAGCTTTTTAGAGGCAGCTTGTGCTAATCTGCAGTTGTCTGATTAGGTCTCACTAGGTCGGAGTTTTCAATTTTGGTTTATCTGAACTGTTAGCTCAAAGGGTCCTGCGATGAAATTTTCATATAGGGTTCATATGATATAAGTTTAATTTACAATGAAGAAGAATAAAAACAGTTAGTGAAAGAAAGAGTTTTTGCTATACACTATTTGGTAGGCTGCACCAGACATATACCAATTATTGTACATCTGGATTAGATGAGTTACATTTGTTTCTAAAAATTACCTTCTAATTCAGCTTGCAGTTTTTGAAAAAAATTAAAAATTAGCAGATTTAACCATACACACAGGATAATATATAAACCAAACTTCATATAAAAAACAAAAAAATATTTCTGGTAATACTGTATTCCTAAAGTATTCAACAGTTTTTCAAAATTTTTATCACAGCTTTTATCTCAAATATTTTTTTTATTCTTAAATTAAAAATGAAATTCCACACATTGGAAATTTACTTTGCCATTTTCATACGCAATTGGAAAGTTGACTCACTCTTACTCCTTCCAAAATATGTATATTTAAATCTGTAAATTACAAAAGCAAAATATACCAACCAGGTCAGCTATCCTATCTGTGGTCTTCCATTTTCTAATGTTACTACCAAACTGAGCACCAGCTAGGATTCCGCAAAAGACTTCCACCATCATAGATAAGCCATAACCCTTGTAGCCACCTTAAATAAATTTATACAATAATTAAACAATCTTTAACTGCACTGATTGGAATAGAAGACCAAGTGAATATATTTTCAAATCTGATTTAAAGCATGTACATTTTCAAAGACTAATTTTTGCTTTTCAAAAGATTTAACTACCGTACCGGTACTGCAACATCACACAAATCATTTTTTTTTGTCTGCTGTTGGCTTTTTTTTTTTTTTTCCAAGATCATTCAAGTACATTTTCTTTGTTTTATTAAAATGTGATAACTGTAAACATTTTTAAAATTCAGAAACACATATAGGTTTATATCAACATTTCAAAAAGATATGCCTGAAATCTCAGGTTTTTAAAGAAATATTAGTAATTTTATCAAAACTTAAAGCTTCAGACATTAAATTATCAATTAGATATATAAAAAAACTAGAATGATACATACTACATTCTTCTGTACCACCCAGAGGCATCAATCCAGTTGCTTCAGAAGGATTTTTTGTAGCCTGTTTTTATGTAAAGTTGTATATGTCATACATTTTTTTGCATTAAAAATATTTTTAAAAAGCAAATTATAATGTATCAATCATTTAGATCTGACATAATTAATGCTACTATTATTAAAATTCAAAGGCATAAATTAACACAAGAATTTACCTTCCCATTGACATCACAACCCCAGCCTAAAGGTATTTCAAGTCCTTTTCTTTCATTAATTTCCAGCTGTGAATAAAACTTAACTAAACATAAACGAATTTTTATTTTATTATTTACTTGGCCATCATTAGTAGCTAAGCCATATGTAGGACTAGCCTAGGTATTGTACAAAAGCAATATTTCTAGCTCTCTTTTGTAGAGTACACTTATCAAATAAAACATTAAATACTCCATAAGGTTTTTTTGGAACTACTTATATATCAGTTAAAATAATAATAATGATAATCTAATTTACTTAGATCTGCTATGAAATATATTGTGAGCTTATGGTGCTTTTGAAAACATTTAAGAAAAATACAATTAGCTTGCAATGAATATTAATTCAAATCCATGTCTTACTTTTCCCAAAGCGACAGCAGTTGTGGCCATGTCAAGAACAAAGCTATCCCCATTATTGGCAGGAGCTGCACATGAAATCGGGTTGGTGCCTAGAATAGGCTAAGAAAATATGACAAATATTTTAGAACAAATTCAAACTACTTTTTTCCCTTATCTTTGATACAAGTACAAACAAAGTCAAATCGAGACCAACTGTCATAGAAGGCCTGAATACTGACCTGCAACATCACAACCTGTGGGCAGTGAAGACCAACAGCTTGAATTGTTGCCACGTTGTACAGACTTGTGATATGGCAACGAGCTATTGGTTTCCACTGCCCTTAGGTAGCGATGTCACAGGTCAGTGTTAAGGCCTACTATAATGACTGATCTTGGTCTAATGCAGGAAAAATTCTAAATGATAATTTCTCTTTGCTCCTTCTTTCAGCCTTCTCATATCTATAACTTGACTCTCCACTTTCCTGAAGACACAAGTGGAGGAAAAAAAAAAACTAAAAAAAAAAAACAAATGATGCTATAGTTTGTCATTGAGTCTCACTTTTCTTCAACATTAGGGAAACCCATAAACCTTAACTATACTTAGATCTATAAAAGTTTCAAATTGATTTCTCAGAATTTATTTCATTATCATGTACATAACCTACAAAAAAATGGTTTATTTTTACTCCTTATATGTAAGTGTGATATGTTTTTCTGAGTTTATTTCTTTATAGTATTGATGTGCATAAGAAGAATTTTGGGTATTTTCATAACTAAAAAATATTTTATATTATTATTTTTAATAGTAACCGTAGAAATGTTTGCAATTAAAATTAAGAAAGAAATAAAACAATATAATGTACTATCTACTGTATGTCACAAGTAAAATTTGCATTATCATTTCTCAAATAATTACATACTTTTCTTGCTCTTGTTGGTACCATCAAAGGCGAAGTATTTGTAAATGCCATTCCCTAAGGTAAGATAAAATGAAAGTAAAGATAAAATGAAAATCGCTACATCTACTAAGCATAAAATCTCTCATTCTTAACCTGTTTCTCCTTACAAGACAAAGGTAGATAAAATGGAAAGAAGAATCAAGACATAAGTTTTGTCTATGGAGAATGAAATAATGATAAAGCAAAAACACAATGAATATTAAATAATGTAACTATAGTTCATAGTTCCTTATAGACAACTTCAATCCTATTTAATATAATAATGTTATGCCTTTCCAAAAAAAAAAAAAAAAAAAAAATCGTGTCATGCATTTTCTGTATTCAATTATTACAATTTGTTAAACTTGTTTCCTATTAGAGGTTTTGATAATTTACATTTTTTTTTTTACTAAATCCTGACTACTTACAATTAAGCCTTGCTCCATAGCCCTAATGGCATACCAACCAGCAATACCAAAATGGTTAGAACCTGTAATAACCAAAAAAAAAGGTCTTTTTAGTAAATATTTTTTTTAATAAGAAAATAATGAAACTAAAAAAAACAAACAAAAGAAATAAAAAGTTTAACCCTATAAATATTTGCTTGAAAGTCTTTTTATGAAATTCAATACTAAAAGAGTTCATAATTGTTAACAATCACACAAAAAATCAAACACATACATGTTGATCTGTTTATTTCTTTTTAATTCAGAACATACCATAGGCAGAAACCCATCCAATACCAGCTTCTTTAGCTTTCTTTATTGCAACATCAATGCAAAATTTACCCACAACAGGACCTGAATTAAAATGAATGTTTCTTTTAAACTATGCTCATGCCTAGGACACTACACATGTATTCAACAAACAATGTAATTCAAAGGTATTCATGAGATATAGAAAAGTACACAAACCCAAGAGATTGTTGCCATTTACCAATGCAGTGGCTGCAGTTTCTTTAACTATCTCTGGCTCCTTATCACTCACGCACATTTTAGCCTTGATGTCTTTCACATACATATCTGGGGAAAAAAGAAGGGGGCGGGGAATTGTTTTGCATAAAATTCAGACTTCGCTTTTCTGAAAATGATTACAATCTAATTTTAGGCTTACAGAGAATGACAGCAAGCAGAAATCTAATTTAAAAATTATCTTGTCAATAGCTGGAAGCAAATAACATAGACATGCAGTCAAATAATTAGTTGGCTAATTTTATTATATATATGTATAATGATAATAAAAAATAAAACTTTGAATTTGAAAATTAAGGAAGATTGCATTTTTCTAAGTGGATATGTAGCTCCAGTTGTCACCAACATATTTGACACATCTGGCATAAAAAAGACCATTTTCTACAGTTGGTTTTTGAGGACATATCTGAACATTCTTACAAAGCTCTTATGAACAATTTGAAACAATTTTCTGAGAAGTTATAAATGAAGAAGATTTTTTTTTAAGTTGACTATGAAAACAAAAAACAACTTGAAAATTTATTAAATTTAAACAATTTTTTTTTCATTTCTGCTTTGGTTAGCAAAGAAATGAGCTAATACTATATTATACAAAGTAAAGTAAAAAGTAAACTTGCCCCCCTCAGTTCAGAAGCTAAGGGTGTTACCACTCAGCCACCTTGCCCCCTTATACTAAGAGTCGAGGGAAAAAAAATTAAATAGAGAATATAAGAAATTGAATAAACATGATAAGGGTTTCTCCTATTAAAGGTTCATTGTTTAGCCTCAAGAGCTTAATTCTGGATGCTTTGTTAAAGGTTAACCATTTTTATTTGATAAGTTGATAAGAAACTAACAATGTTTTAAAAAAACAGAAATATTACCAAGCCGGTTAAGCCCATGACTATAGTGACCTCTATAGTCAGCAGCAACAAGAAGATCAGCTAGGGCTTGAGCATGCTCTCTCTTAGTGCCCACTTTCTCCATACACCTAATAATGAAATCATGCATTTCATCTCTAGTGACAACAGAGCTCTCTGATGCCATTGTGGTGCACAGAAGCCGAAGAGTATCTTTACGATAACAATGTTGTCTAACTGGAAGTAAAAAAAAAAAAGACAAAATGCTTAGTACAGATAAAAAAAATTATTTTAAAAGATTCAGATTTGTTTATATGTGTATATATAATGTATGACATTTTAAGGGTTCCTTTAAAAATTTGAGAAATTTGTTAAAAGTTACAATCATGGCAGTCCTACTCTTCTTATCATTTTTTTTTATAAGGGAACACCATTATATATGATACACTTGATTAAAACTATTAATAACCTTTCCTGTTTATAAAGAAGCTTTGTTTTAGCTTTGTATATCTATTTCAATTTTCTTTTTTGTTACATTATTTATATATATATTGGATCCTGAAATCTATTTATGATTTGTTATTACTCCAATGTTTAAATGGATGTGCACTGTGTCTTTTGGATTTATGTGTAGGCCTATATATGTTTCTGTTGTCTATATATGTTGGTGGGAAGCATGGTCAAGTCAAGAGGCTAATAGTAGGCTTGAACTTGGCTTGGGGTATATGTTTTGGGGTATAGGCCTACTTGCTAAATCTATTAATTTGCAGAAAACCAACCACTACATACACTGTATCATACAGTCGAATGTCTCCCTCAACCCATCAATTATATGATAATTTATTTACATCCATTGTGCAAGGTCTTATGATCAAGGCTCCCTACTCCTGCCGTAGTTAGAAGCCAATTTAATGTCGAGATCTAGATATATGTACTCTATTAGTATAGTACTACAAGCTAGATCTAGGTCTAGAATTAGATCGATAGATCTATATATATATATATTATATATACTATAGGCTACCATTTAATGATTTATATGCGTACAGTTTTACAGATTTACATTGTAAAGTTTGCTAACATACCATTTTGAGAAAATAAAACGCTGCAGAAATGCTTCAGATACATAGATATTTAATCAACCTTAAGTGCCTTAAGTTAAACTAGTCTATTCAAAGTCAAAATAATGTAAACTAATAGAGTTTATTAGGTTTGAGATAAAAAGTTAGGTGAACTAGACCTAGACTAGGTCTAAATTAAAATAAGAGTTTTAAAAAAGGAAAGGTTGTGCTGTGTTGTGCTTTAGTGAAAGGTCAATATATGTGCGATGACCTTTGTGCCATTTTCTCACCAATTTAATGAACAAGTCGGTGATTCTCATTTCATGACACCTGCACGCCCAATAAAGAAGGACAATGTAGAAATAGTAAATTAAAAAAAAACAACAACAAAAAAACGAGGTTTAGAATTGCGACACCGTGCATTAAATCAACGAAAAAGCTTTTGAAAACAACAAGTCGTGGATCTTGATACGCTCTGAGTAACGACATTGAATATACGAACACCACTGTACCTAGGCCTATATTGTAGGTTATAAAAAAAAAAACTATAATTCTATAGGCTACTTGCCATCCCTTGTTAATAGCAACAATAAGACGTCTGTTGTCTAAATCAGTGGTTAAAACAACTTTTCCGACCAGGGTCCCCTTTATTTAGTCAAAACTTGTCAAAATAACGGATCCCCTAAGTGCATATGTAGCCTATAAGTTACAAACGTAAATAAAAAAAAAAGCATTATATTGAAGGACTATGGTTTATTGAGAGTCTTAACTTCGGCTGAAAATAAAATTGTAAAACATTAATGACTTGGGTGATGCTGATGTGATCAGTGAGATGTTAAGTAGCAACCGCTAATCTCAACGAACACAAATTTCTAGTCGGTTTCTTTTATTTGTTGAGGCTCGATCATTACGGCAATTAATCAGGGTTGTATTATATTTGTAGATAGGAAAACACTCTACAACTTCTGCACAATAATTCATAATGTAGAACATAAAATTATATAGGATCTGTTTTTGTTACCGAAATTTGTGTTTATTATTGTTTAAACTTTGTTTTAAGTTCCTCAATCGTGGATATTTCAGTAAGGTCTTACTCTATTATTATGGACTGTGCTTGGGATTTGAGTTGGTCCACGCGCAAAAAAGGTTCAATACCCACTCGGGAATGTTTTCAAATATTTGGTTTAGGTCGCCATAGAATTGTACGTAGTATTGGCCTCCTTCAGTCGTAGAACGACTATGGTTCATCTCGCACACTTCCTCTTGTGGCTGTGGAGCCCTATTTTGGAAAGACACTCCCGTCCACAAATATAGCAGGTTAAAGGTGGCTTTTGCTTCGGTGGTAGAGTAGCTGGCCATTTTTCGCACTGTCCGTTTTTCTTCCAGGGCTGAGGCCCATGTTCTTTCGCTATCTATAGCTTTCTTGATCACTGTCTCTCTCCATCTGGTGCGGTCTAGAGCTATGTCCTCTCAATGGTCAGTATTGATGTTCACTGATTTGAGGTCCCGTTTTATTACATCTATGTAACGCGAGTTGTCCGTAGAGGATGACTTTCGGGATGCGTTTGTCCTCCAACCGGCAAACATGTCCAAGCCAGCGCAAATGGCGTTGTCTGAGGGCTGTAAAGATGCTGGGAATACCTGTTCCTGCAAGGATCTCAGTATTGCACACTTTTTCTTTCCAAGTGATTTTCAAGATCCTACGGAGACATCGCAAAAGGAATGTAAGTTTTCTCTCTTGCTTTGCGTAGGTGGTCCATGATTCACTACCATACAGTAGTGTACTCATAACGCATGCCTTGTAGACTTCCATTTTGGTCACTGTAGTGAGCTTCTGGTTTTCCCAAACTCTTGACCTGAGTCTAGCGAAGGTCGAAGCAGCCTTCCCTATGCGTTTTTTTAATCTCCTCTTCTAGAGACAGGTCATCTTGAATTGTGGATCCCAGATAGCAGAATTCATTCACGGCATCCAGCTTGTTATCGTCTATGAGGATCGAGGGTGGTACTGTAGCAGGTGGTCCCGCTAATAGTTAAGCCATACTCCTTACAGGCCTGAGAGAAGCGGGACATTACTAACTGAAGTTCCTCTGCTGCGTCGCCTGCGAAGAGCATATCTCTTATGAGGGTTGTTCTGGTTTTAGTTTTGGCCCTCAGTCTAGTAACATTTAGAAGTTTGCCGTCGAATCTGGAATGTAGATATATGCCTTCGGTGGATTTGTCAAATACGTCGTGGATTAGCATTGAGAGGAGTATTCCAAAGAGGGTTGGGGTCAGGACACATCCTTGTTTGACTCCGCTGTTTACATTGAAACTTTCGGAGCAGGCACCATTGAACTGCACTGTACCCATCATATTTTGGTGGAAAGAGACAATAATGTTTAGTAGCTTAGGTGGACAGCCTATTAACTGTAAGATTTTAAAGAGGCCTTCTCTGCTGACTAGATCAAAGGCCTTTGTCAGGTCAATGAATGCGATGTACAAAGGCATTCTTTGCTCTCTGCACTTTCCTGAAGTTGACGGATGGAGAAAATCATGTCAATTGTGGATCTCCCTGAGCGAAAGCCGCACAGTGATTCTGGATAGACTCGATCAGCAAGTTTTTGTAGCCTGGGGAGTATCACTTGAGCAAAGACTTCGCCTACAATGCTTAGGAGAGAGATTCAACTGTAGTTGTTGCAGTCGCTTCTGTCGCCTTTGTTCTTGTACAGGGTGATGATCTTTGCATCCCGCAGATCCTGTGGCACAAAACCTTCATGTCAACATTGTACGTAATAGACATATTAAACAGTAGTTAGGGGCGAGTTAATGATTATTATTAACATTTACAGATAGGATAAATTGGCTTTTAGTAAAGAAGTTATATTAATTGTATAAAATTTTCATCTTTCTGCGGACCCCTACGGTATTGTCTCGTGGACCCTATGGGTCCGCATCCACAGTTTGAGAACCACTGGTCTAGATACATGACGATGGCAAATTATGTAGGCCTACCTTAATTAGCATTAACATAGTTATCCATTTTTCATGTAGACTGTAACAATTATGCTTTATTCTTCCTTTATCGTTGGACTCGAGTATGCGCCTATTAAAAATTCAAATAGCCTATCTTGTGCATATTTAATTTCAAAAAATAAAATTAAAAAATAAATAAATACAATTTTGGAAAGTTTGGACCACTAGTGAAGGGTGAGAATAAGCGGTGTATTTTTGTTTTAAGTTTGTAATAGTTTATTATGGTATAGTGTTCGGCTTCTCAATTTAAAATCGACATTTTTTATTATAGGCCCTACTCTATTTTGCCTTTCGACAGAACTTTTCCTCATCCCCGCTTTTACAATTTCTTTTACTATAATGACACCCACTAACTTTTTTTTTTGGCATCCTCCAAATGGATCGACCCTCCCACACACTTTTCAATTCCTGAATTCAAGATGTAGCACTTTTTGTTTAGTTTGACTTTTTTTTTTTCATCTTTCAATCATATGGCAAGCACTATACGGAGACCTCTATGACACCGCACACTTTTCTTTAGACCATCAGTTTCAGGCAGGGCCGGATTTAGCCTTGATAAGGCTCGAAGCTATTTAAGATATGGGGCCACTTGTTACACTTTTCAGTCAACATAAGGCAATTTTTTCTTTGCTCTTTCTTGAAATGATTGAAAATATCATTGGATCCACGTTTAGGAGGAAGCACTTGGCTTCCGAACCGAGGAGTCCTGGATCGAATCCTGCTGAAGAATGGAATTTTCAATTTCGGGATCTTTAGGGCGCCGCTCCCAACTCTAATGGGTAGGCCTACCTGACATTAGTTGGGGAAAAGTAAAGGTGGTTGGTCGGTAACCGTGGGTCACAGATCATCTGCCCCCTATTGATCTTAAAGGGAAACTTTAGGCTACTTTTACTTGTTGGGGGGGGGGGGGGGCTCCGAGCTAATGGGGGCCCTAGACCCTAAGTAATAGCTTATGTTGCCTCAAGGTAAATCCTTCAATGGTTTCAGGCCTCAAATAAATGCCACCCTTTCACCACACTTATTATTATATTTTTGTGGCATTGTTTTATAGAAAAAAAAAGAAAAATCAATTTAATTTTATTAATACTAATCGTTTATTTGTCCCGTTTTGAGTCCCCCCTCCTTTTCCAGCACCACATTTACTTTAACATTTGAATTATATAACACATAGAGTTATATATGCCTAAGAGAACATCAACTTAAACACCATCCCCGAAAACCAATTTGATAAGTAAACAGGTCTGTATATATATAGTCTTTCACATTCACACTGGCAATTATGTGGTCTCTAAATTCTAGATCTAGATAAGAGGAACTGTAGATGATGATGTAGAGAAAAAACAAAGTATAGTACGTAATCTTATCTACACACGCACGCGTGCGAAATCATTATAGTCCTTGTTCTCTCGAACAAAAAAATAATATCTTTTTGATGCCATTATGCTAAGGTTGTTCTTTATTTCGACCATGTCTAAAAGAAAGCGGGTTAAATTGCTTCCTTTAGGCTGCGAATCTGTCGAATACGATTCTTAGCAAAACACATAAGAGGTAAAAGGAACCTGTGTACACAATTTCATGCGAATCAATGGATGAGATCTCTTGATACAGTTTTGACTCAATCAATCATTCAGTGGTATTTTACGTTTACAGTAGAGATTTGGCTTGCATTCACCGTGGCTTTGATAGGTATGTATCATGTAGTTATGTATGCTACAAAGAGTTGTGAATCATCGAATGTACCAGTATAAAATATTCACGTAGGCTGCTAGAGTATATACGCTCACCAACATTCACTATTTATATCTCGTAAATAGTCAAGATGACCTACACTTTAAAAAAAAACTTGGCTATATCAAACCAATTGATTTAATTACATAACGTTTGATATAGAAGTTTGTAAAAAAAATCGATTTGCGAAAGATAATATATTCTTAACAATGTTTAATAGCTATTAACTATCATTACAACACACGCACAGTTTGCTCTAGAATTAGGTTATGCCTACACACTCACTATACCACATTCCACTGTTTAAGACTGCTACTTGACATTTTTGGTTGACTTGGCGGATAAGCTTGTGTTATTGTGCACTGATGCCATTTGACCCCGAGATCGAATCGAAACGTTTTCATTTAGTACAAAAGAATACTTTTTTTTTTAAAAGGAGCAAACACATTTTAAAGTAAATGTAATTTCTACTCACCTCGATGTTATTTTAGGAATCTCACTTAGATCGTGTGCAGTACAGTTTTCATGCAATCTTTATGTCGGCTGACCACCACGGTAACCTTGGGCTCGCTTACAAATGCTAGATCAAGCTATTTCCTCTGTGTTGGACAAGTGAGAAATGTGTGTGATCTCAGTGGGAAAAACTAGAGCTGTGCCCTTATCACAACAAAGTACAGAGGGGTTTGACCGGTTGAGTGAGAGATAGTCCTTTTTTTTTATCTACAACATTTCAAATTCACTTTGGTTTGCATGATGATAATAGATTTTCTACTTTGCAGTTTGCTATCTGTTGGAGGGGGGGGGGAGGAAACATCTATTAATTGTATATTTAAAAACGAATATTGCCTATTGTTAAAAATTAAACTAAAGTATACATAACATACAACTTCGTAATGGTGTGACGGTTAAAAATTACGGGGCAATGAATGTCTCTCGTGTTTTAAAGAGTTTTGTCAGGAGGGGAAAGGAACGAAAATGTGGTATAAGATGAATTAAAACTTAAAGTCCTAGCGCTTAGGAATGCGAGTTATGTGCAAAACAAGTCTGCCGATTGAGTCTTGGATTATTGTTACGTTCTACTATACAACAGGGCTTAATTACATTTAAAGCGTGTTGGATATAGGTCTACCCATATACAATTTTGACTTGAAATAGAATAAACTTGCCTAATCCAAATAGCTAGCATATTTATATTTTAGATATTGTAATAATAAGGCGAATATCTTGGATCACCAAGACCAAGAAAGATTGGGGTATGTAAGCTGTGCCCTTCACATTTTACCATATCCAACACACCTGAAAATGGTAGGCTGTCGTTTGTGGACTCATTTCAGGGCTTCTTCAGCTTTAAGTTTCGTTTGATGACAGGTCTTTTCTTGTATGTCACCGTTTTCCAATACGTGGGGCAATCTTTTATGTGCTGGAAAAGGAAGTGGGGAGGCGGCCTTTTTTCCCCCATTGTCTGCGCTCCATCATGAGCAGACGATGGCAAGACCGCATCACAAATAGGCTAGCGATGTTCTTGCGCATTCCAGTATGGACAGTATAGTTTGACAGCTACGCTAGGCAGGACACTTATAACGTATAAGGGACGACCGTATGCCAAAGACAGTCTAATTTTGGAGAGATGAAAATTACGATGGTCGACATTATAGAGGGCACCTGGTTGCAGGATACCCATTTGAGACCAAAAGAAAGTTCACTGCCGATGGCAGACCTAGACGGCGAAAACAGAACCTAAATCGACCACCGCAGAACAACAGTTATGTCTGCGCTGGATGTGGAAAAATATATAGGATGCAGCTGTGATTGTGTAGCCAAGTGAAATACTTTACTCCTCAATAATCTTCGGACTCGAAGAAGAACCTTATTATCATTACGTTTTCATGTGTATCAAGTAAAAAACGACATTAGAATTATTACCAAAGTTTGAAAACATAATAAAATAAAGAGATTTCTATAAATTTTCGCGAAAGGCATTAAACGTTTTCTTGCAGAAAAGAACGTGAGTCCACAAACACTTTTTTTCCCTTCAAAGCGTTCCCGTAATATTGTCTCTGAAAATTTTGCTGGATCAATATTTTCCACAACTGTATGATTTCCACGAGTGTCTAGAAATTTCCTAATTGTTATTTAACAAAGTCTGTTAATCATAGGTGTAGAAAGAATTTATTTCGGGAGGCGGGGGGGGGGGAGGTGTTTACATTTTTGTTGTCTTATTTATGTTTATTACAGCTAGTCCATTAAGATTTTTACGGATCTAATTCATTAGTAGGCCCTACTCTAGAATAGGATAATATGTTCTTTCTTGAGTTAGTGAAGTGACAGTAGAATAGTTAGGTCTACTGGTCTACTCTCCCCTTGCTAGCTAAGGGTGTATGGGGGAACACTGTTATTTCACCTTTTTAGCTTCGTCAAGCATTTTTTTCTCTTGTTTTCTGATCTTCAAAAATACATTCTCTGAGGTGTCTACAACGCAATATCCTACTATTCTTCAAACAAAAAGTGCAGGTCAGATTTCAAATTTGCTATTCACTGCATTTTACTAAAGAGCCAAGTCACTGGTAGGAAAAACAGATCAATGAGTACAATATTTTATTGGGGGACTAGGGGTTGAACTCAAAACTTCACATGGCTAAGCTCATGGAATCTGGTAACTTTCGTTGTTTTTTTTTTTGGTTAGGGGTGGCAGGGGAGTTGAACTATTTAAAATGGTGCCCATAGAGTCTAAGACTAAGACTGCTTTATTGACACAAAATAGAGCAGTGAGATTCATAACAAACGAATATTCCCATTTGACTAGAGTAACACCATTAGTTAAATCACTAAATTTAGAAAGCCTTCAGGACAGAAGACGCAAAAGTAAAGTAGCAATTATACATAAAACACTGAACCATATTCTTCAAATACAAAAACAAAATTTAATAAAATACTCAGAAAGACACAAAGATAAAGGCATATTCCTCGTCCCATATGCTAGGACTAATTTGTACAAATGCTCTTTCTTCCCTATTAGTGCTATTAATGGGTGCCTGAGCATTGGTTAATATGCATGACTGAATGCATGACGCGTAGGACGTAATAATCTTCTTTTTTTAACGTAACGTCTGTATTATATAAGATAAGATAAGATCCTTATGTAAATTTGTTGTGATTTCAAGGACTCTTTTCTCATATAAAAACAACACAACAGATAAGTGATCAGGTTAGATTTTTTTAAAACCTGAAACCTCATGATTGTTATCAATACATCAAAAACCAATTATGTGGTTTAATGTTTTTTTTTCCTTATATTTTATAATTGACAAACGTTCCTTTGTAACAGAAGATGGGCAGGGATCGAACGCTTGGTCTCGGTTCGAACTGAGGGCCATTGAAACGACAGTCCCAAGCTCATACCACACAACCAGACAGGGAGGTAATCAAGTCATACTAGAAAATACGTAAATTTAAGAGTGAACGTTCTTGACATATGAAGTTGACCCTTACGAAACATAAACATGGCATCTATCAGAAGCTCATTATTTCGTTTTATTAAATATAACCCTAATTTTGTTCAAAAGCAACTTAGAAACACTTCAACTGCAGCGGCAGTTGGCTGTATCCTTTTTCCAAATTATGCATTTGAATATAGACTCTAAAATACTCTGTCTAGCTTACAATATAATAATTATTTTTTATAAGATAATCATTTTCTATTTTATTTTACTTTTAAATTTATTAGCAATCATTTTAATAATTTTATAGTTCTTGTAAAAACTTATTGACTCTAAGACTTAGTTATTATTATATAATGTATATAAAATTATATATAATAGTAGGAGAGGAAATTTGCTGCATCTCCAGGAAGAACTTTTTCTAGTATACAAATAAAGCAATAAAATAAAGTTATGTATGAAACACTATTTAGTAGGGAGAAAAAAATGTAATAACTGAAGTGAAAGCTCATAACCAAAACTTTAGTTCTAAATTGTGTATGTCTTAAGGTTTCTTTTGTTTTTCAGTACATTGAACATTCTTAAAACTTTCCTTGATCTTCTGACAGTGCTACTCTAGGACCCAGCTGCTAAAAAGGAGGGGGGGGGGAGTGACAAAACAAAATTTTCTCATTTAGGAGGATACTAACTGTAAAATTTTGAAAAACTCCGAACTAGATCTAGATTTATTTATATTGTTCCTCTTGATAACCTCAATGGACAATAATTGTGATAGAATACAAATTTTGTGAATAAGGAAATAGGCTTCTATAATGTTTTTAAGGGGACCAAGGTAGTGAGACGTATTTAGTCCTTTACTAGAAAATATTAAATGTTTAATTATTAGATTGTTGTTGTTGTTATACCTTGACCAGTTTTAACACAGCACAGACAAAAAAGGGAAAACATGAAAAAGGTACTGCCATTTATTCTGCTTTCAAAAGAATGCAAACATAACAATATTATGCCTGTATTTCATTGTGGTATTGTATAAACATATTCTAATGCTTGTATTTTAGTAGCTCTATGTATTAACAATTGTAATTAGAAAATTATGATTTGTATTTTTCAGTTGAGTTTAACTGGAGAGATGCACTGAATCTTGAAAGTCATCTCACCGAAGAAGAAATTATAGTGAGAGACCAGTTCAGAGCATATTGTCAGGAAAAACTTATGCCCCGAATCACAGAAGCTAACAGAAATGAAAGTAAGTTTGTGATAGCAAATGTTATTGTTTTGTTGGGCCCGTCTCATTATTGTAACCCATGTTGAAAGAATGCGTTAATTAACAGAGAGGGGGCATAATTAAATTTCTTTAAGGCCTATATATAGGGATGATCTAACATGAATTTAAGAGCATTTACACAGACAAGAACGTGTTTGTTAATGTAAAAAAATAAAAATGTTTTACATGTTTCGGATGTTCCTTCAGAGTTGAAGATAATTACTTCCTAGTCCAAACCTCCCGCAGGACGACGGGGGATGGGAGCGGGCAGGGTTTGAACCCGGGACCATCGATAAATCTGTACGACAGTCCAGCGTGCAAACCGCACGACCAGGCTGCCATCTACTAGTCTACCATTACTAAATTTACAATAATATCATGGTACAATAGCTTGGTTTTGTGTTATTCACTTTTTTTTTTTTTTTTTTTGTAGAATTTTGAAAAATTTATTTCTTAACCTTTAAAGTTATGCTGTTGTTTAAATTTCTATAACCAATATTTTCAGTTTTTGACCCAGCAATCATGCGTGAAATGGGAGAACTTGGTGTACTGGGTCCAATGATTTCAGGTTACGGTTGTGCTGGTATTTCATCAGTTGGTTATGGTCTGCTTGCCAGAGAACTAGAAAGGTAATCAGTGGATAGTGAGTAATGAACAGCTCTGTTTGTCTTTACAATGATCCAATTATGCTGATGGGTGTAATATTATTTGGCAAGTATGTGGTATAATGCATTAGCTCAATTAAGTGGTATCTGTCTTGATTTCAGAGTCGACAGTAGCTATAGATCAGCCATGAGCGTTCAGTCTAGTCTTGTGATGTGGCCTATATATGCATATGGAACAGAAGAACAGAAACAAAAATACTTACCAAAATTAGGTACAATATTTAAAACAGATTAACATGTTATTGAACCTACATTATTAACCCATTCCTTTCCACTACTTGACTTTTCTGACAACACAAGTGTCCACTGACACCACTTGTAAAATATATGCCTGACCTAAAAATCTTTC